>NW_027486164.1:0-25805 GCF_050908995.1 Andrena cerasifolii
ATCGACTTAAAGTTGCAAATAAGAGGCGCAAGCCTTTCAAGAGGCTTTCGAAAATTCTGCGTCTCTTCGTTAAACAGTCACTGTCTCGAAACACCTGCGCCACTTCTCGCTCTTTGATTTGCTCTCCAGAGACGTTACTTTGTTCCATCTCTTTCGACGGCATGTTCTCCTGTTACAAAGCCCAATTCTGTGGATTCTGAAAATTTTCGCCAGATTTTGGCCAATATATCAGGAGAAAATGAAGTGGAAAGAGGTATACTAAATTTCAGCTTCAAAGGCATCGCCTTAAAGTTGCAAATAAGAGGCGCAGGCCTTTCAAGAGGCGTTCGAAAATTCTGCGTCTCTTCGTTAATCAGTCACTGTCTCGAAACATCTGCGCCATATCTCGCTCTTTGATTTGCTCTCCGGAGACGTTACTTTGTGCCATCTCTTTCGACGGCATGATCTCCTGTTACGAAGCCCAATTTTGTGCATTCTGAAAATTTTCGCTAGATTTTGGCCAATATATCAGGAGAACATGAAGTCGAAAGAGGTACACTAAATTTCAGCTTCAAATGCATCGCCTTAAAGTTGCAAATATGAGGCGCAGGCCTTTCAAGAGGCGTTCGAAAATTCTGCGTCTCGTTGTTAAACAATCACTGTCTCGAAACACCTGCGCCACTTCTCGCTCTTTGATTTGCTCTCCAGAGACGTTACTTTGTTCCATCTCTTTCGACGGCATGTTCTCCTGCTACAAAGCCCAATTTTGTGCATTCTGAAAATTTTCGCCAGATTGTGGCCAATATATCAGGATAACATGAAGTGGAAAGAGGTATACTAAATTTCAGCTTCAAAGGCATCGCTTAAAAGTATCAAATCAGAGGCGCAGGACTTTCAAGAGGCGTTCGAAAATTGTGCGACTCTTCGTTAAACAGTCACTGTCTCGAAACATCTGCGCCACTTCTCGCTCATTGATTTGCCATCCGGAGACGTTACTTTGTGCCATCTCTTTCGACGGCATGTTCTCCTGTTACAAAGCCCAATTCTGTGGATTCTGAAAATTTTCGCCAGATTTTGGCCACTATATCAGGAGAAAATGAAGTGGAAAGAGGTATACTAAATTTCAGCTTCAAATGCATCGCCTTAAAGTTGCAAACATGAGGCGCAGGCCTTTCAAGAGGCGTTCGAAAATTCTGCGTCTCATTGTTAAACAATCACTGTCTCGAAACACCTGCGCCAGTTTTCGCTCTTTGATTTGCTCTCCAGAGACGTTACTTTGTTCCATCTCTTTCGACGGCATGTTCTCCTGTTACAAAGCCCAATTTTGTGCATTCTGAAAATTTTCGCCAGATTTTGGCCAATATATCAGGAGAACATGAAGTCAAAAGAGGTATACTAAATTTCAGCTTCAAGGGCATCGACTTAAAGTTGCAAATAAGAGGCGCAAGCCTTTCAAGAGGCTTTCGAAAATTCTGCGTCTCTTCGTTAAACAGTCACTGTCTCAAAACACCTGCGCCACTTCTCGCTCTTTGATTTGCTCTCCATAGACGTTACTTTGTGCCATCTCTTTCGACGGCATGTTCTCCTGTTACAAAGCCCAATTCTGTGGATTCTGAAAATTTTCGCCAGATTTTGGCCAATATATCAGGAGAAAATGAAGTGGAAAGAGGTATACTAAATTTCAGCTTCAAAGGCATCGCCTTAAAGTTGCAAATAAGAGGCGCCGGCGTTTCAAGAGGCGTTCGAAAATTCTGCGTCTCTTCGTTAATCAGTCACTGTCTCGAAACATCTGCGCCATATCTCGCTCTTTGATTTGCTCTCCGGAGACGTTACTTTGTGCCATCTCTTTCGACGGCATGTTCTCCTGTTACAAAGCCCAATTTTGTGCATTCTGAAAATTTTCGCCAGATTTTGGCCAATATATATCAGGAGAACATGAAGTCGAAAGAGGTATACTAAATTTCAGCTTCAAATGCATCGCCTTAAAGTTGCAAATATGAGGCGCAGGCCTTTCAAGAGGCGTTCGAAAATTCTGCGTCTCGTTGTTAAACAATCACTGTCCCGAAACACCTGCGCCACTTCTCGCTCTTTGATTTGCTCTCCAGAGACGTTACTTTGTTCCATCTCTTTCGACGGCATGTTGTCCTGTTACAAAGCACAATTTTGTGTATTCTGAAAATTTTCGCTAGATTTTGTCCAATATATCAGGAGACCATGAAGCGGAAAGAGGTATAATAAATTTGAGCTTCAAAGGCATCGCTTAAAAGTATCAAATCAGAGGCGCAGGCCTTTCAAGAGGCGTTCGAAAATTGTGCGACTCTTCGTTAAACAGTCACTGTCTCGAAACATCTGCGCCACTTCTCGCTCATTGATTTGCCCTCCGGAGACGTTACTTTGTGCCATCTCTTTCGACGGCATGTTCTCCTGTTACAAAGCCCAATTCTGTGCATTCTGAAAATTTTCGCCAGATTTTGGCCAATATATCAGGAGAACATGAAGTTGAAAGAGGTATACTAAATTTCAGCTTCAAATGCATCGCCTTAAAGTTGCAAATATGAGGCGCAGGCCTTTCAAGAGGCGTTCGAAAATTCTGCGTGTCTTCGTTAAGCAGTCACTGTCTCGAAACATCTGCGCCACTTCTCGCTCTTTGATTTGCTCTCCGGAGACGTTACTTTGTGCCATCTCTTTCGACGGCATGTTCTCCTGTTACAAAGCCCAATTTTGTGCATTCTGAAAATTTTCGCTAGATTTTGTCCAATATATCAGGAGACCATGAAGCGGAAAGAGGTATAATAAATTTGAGCTTCAAAGGCATCGCTTAAAAGTATCAAATCAGAGGCGCAGGCCTTTCAAGAGGCGTTCGAAAATTGTGCGACTCTTCGTTAAACAGTCACTGTCTCGAAACATCTGCGCCACTTCTCGCTCATTGATTTGCCCTCCGGAGACGTTACTTTGTGCCATCTCTTTCGACGGCATGTTCTCCTGTTACAAAGCCCAATTCTGTGCATTCTGAAAATTTTCGCCAGATTTTGGCCAATATATCAGGAGAACATGAAGTTGAAAGAGGTATACTAAATTTCAGCTTCAAATGCATCGCCTTAAAGTTGCAAATATGAGGCGCAGGCCTTTCAAGAGGCGTTCGAAAATTCTGCGTCTCGTTGTTAAACAATCACTGTCTCGAAACACCTGCGCCACTTCTCGCTCTTTGATTTGCTCTCCAGAGACGTTACTTTGTTCCATCTCTTTCGACGGCATGTTCTCCTGTTACAAAGCCCAATTTTGTGCATTCTGAAAATTTTCGCCAGATTGTGGCCAATATATCAGGATAACATGAAGTGGAAAGAGGTATACTCAATTTCAGCTTCAAAGGCATCGCTTAAAAGTATCAAATCAGAGGCGCAGGACTTTCAAGAGGCGTTCGAAAATTGTGCGACTCTTCGTTAAACAGTCACTGTCTCGAAACATCTGCGCCACTTCTCGCTCATTGATTTGCCATCCGGAGACGTTACTTTGTGCCATTTCTTTCGACGGCATGTTCTCCTGTTACAAAGCCCAATTCTGTGGATTCTGAAAATTTTCGCCAGATTTTGGCCAATATATCAGGAGAAAATGAAGTGGAAAGAGGTATACTAAATTTCAGCTTCAAATGCATCGCCTTAAAGTTGCAAATATGAGGCGCAGGCCTTTCAAGAGGCGTTCGAAAATTCTACGTCTCGTTGTTAAACAATCACTGTCTCGAAACACCTGCGCCACTTCTCGCTCTTTGATTTGCTCTCCAGAGACGTTACTTTGTTCCATCTCTTTCGACGGCATGTTCTCCTGTTACAAAGCCCAATTTTGTGCATTCTGAAAATTTTCGCCAGATTTTGGCCAATATATCAGGAGAACATGAAGTCAAAAGAGGTATACTAAATTTCAGCTTCAAGGGCATCGACTTAAAGTTGCAAATAAGAGGCGCAAGCCTTTCAAGAGGCTTTCGAAAATTCTGCGTCTCTTCGTTAAACAGTCACTGTCTCAAAACACCTGCGCCACTTCTCGCTCTTTGATTTGCTCTCCGGAGACGTTACTTTGTGCCATCTCTTTCGACGGCATGTTCTCCTGTTACAAAGCCCAATTCTGTGGATTCTGAAAATTTTCGCCAGATTTTGGCCAATATATCAGGAGAAAATGAAGTGGAAAGAGGTATACTAAATTTCAGCTTCAAAGGCATCGCCTTAAAGTTGCAAATAAGAGGCGCCGGCGTTTCAAGAGGCGTTCGAAAATTCTGCGTCTCTTCGTTAATCAGTCACTGTCTCGAAACATCTGCGCCATATCTCGCTCTTTGATTTGCTCTCCGGAGACGTTACTTTGTGCCATCTCTTTCGACGGCATGTTCTCCTGTTACAAAGCCCAATTTTGTGCATTCTGAAAATTTTCGCTAGATTTTGGCCAATATATCAGGAGAACATGAAGTCGAAAGAGGTATACTAAATTTCAGCTTCAAATGCATCGCCTTAAAGTTGCAAATATGAGGCGCAGGCCTTTCAAGAGGCGTTCGAAAATTCTGCGTCTCGTTGTTAAACAATCACTGTCTCGAAACACCTGCGCCAATTCTCGCTCTTTGATTTGCTCTCCAGAGACGTTACTTTGTGCCATCTCTTTCGACGGCATATTCTCCTGTTACAAAGCCCAATTTTGTGCATTCTGAAAATTTTCGCTAGATTTTGTCCAATATATCAGGAGACCATGAAGCGGAAAGAGGTATAATAAATTTCAGCTTCAAAGGCATCGCTTAAAAGTATCAAATCAGATGCGCAGGCCTTTCAAGAGGCGTTCGAAAATTGTGCGACTCTTCGTTAAACAGTCACTGTCTCGAAACATCTGCGCCACTTCTCGCTCATTGATTTGCCCTCCGGAGACGTTACTTTGTGCCATCTCTTTCGACGGCATGTTCTCCTGTTACAAAGCCCAATTCTGTGCATTCTGAAAATTTTCGCCAGATTTTGGCCAATATATCAGGAGAACATGAAGTTGAAAGAGGTATACTAAATTTCAGCTTCAAAGGCATCGCCTTAAACTTGCAATTAAGAGGCGCAGGCCTTTCAAGAGGCGTTCGAAAATTGTGCGTCTCTTCGTTAAACAGTCACTGTCTCAAAACACCTGCGCCACTTCTCGCTCTTTGATTTGCTCTCCGGAGACGTTACTTTGTGCCATCTCTTTCGACGGCATATTCTCCTGTTACAAAGCCCAATTTTGTGCATTCTGAAAATTTTCGCTAGATTTTGTCCAATATATCAGGAGACCATGAAGCGGAAAGAGGTATAATAAATTTCAGCTTCAAAGGCATCGCTTAAAAGTATCAAATCAGAGGCGCAGGCCTTTCAAGAGGCGTTCGAAAATTGTGCGACTCTTCGTTAAACAGTCACTGTCTCGAAACATCTGCGCCACTTCTCGCTCATTGATTTGCCCTCCGGAGACGTTACTTTGTGCCATCTCTTTCGACGGCATGTTCTCCTGTTACAAAGCCCAATTCTGTGCATTCTGAAAATTTTCGCCAGATTTTGGCCAATATATCAGGAGAACATGAAGTTGAAAGAGGTATACTAAATTTCAGCTTCAAAGGCATCGCCTTAAACTTGCAATTAAGAGGCGCAGGCCTTTCAAGAGGCGTTCGAAAATTGTGCGTCTCTTCGTTAAACAGTCACTGTCTCAAAACACCTGCGCCACTTCTCGCTCTTTGATTTGCTCTCCGGAGACGTTACTTTGTGCCATCTCTTTCGACGGCATGTTCTCCTGTTACAAAGCCCAATTCTGTGCATTCTGAAAATTTTCGCCAGATTTTGGCCAATATATCAGGAGAACATGAAGTGGAAATAGGTATACTAAATTTCAGCTTCAAAGGCATCGCCTTAAAGTTGCAATTAAGAGGCGCAGGCCTTTCAAGAGGCATTCGAAAATTCAGCGTCTCTTCGTGAAACAGTCACTGTCTCGAAACACCTGCGCCACTTCTCGCTCTTTCGTTTGCTGTCCGGAGACGTTACATTGTTCCATCTCTTTCGACGGCATGTTCTCCTGTTATAAAGCTCAATTTTGCGTATTCTCGAAATTTTCGCCAGATTTTGGCCAATATATCAGGAGAAAATGAATTGGAAAGAGGTATACTAAATTTCAGCTTCAAAGGCATCGCCTTAAAGTTGCAAATAAGAGGCGCAGGCCTTTCAAGAGGCGTTCGAAAATTCTGCGTCTCGTTGTTAAACAATCACTGTCTCGAAACACCTGCGCCACTTCTCGCTCTTTGATTTGCTCTCCGGAGACGTTACCTTGTGCCATCTCTTTCGACGGCATGTTCTCCTGTTACAAAGCCCAATTCTGTGGATTCTGAAAATTTTCGCCAGATTTTGGCCAATATAACAGGAGAAAATGAAGTGGAAAGAGGTATACTGAATTTCAGCTTCAAAGGCATCGCCTTAAAGTTGCAAATAAGAGGCGCAGGCCTTTCAAGAGGCGTTCGAAAATTCTGCGTCTCTTCGTTAATCAGTCACTGTCTCGAAACATCTGCGCCATATCTCGCTCTTTGATTTGCTCTCCGGAGACGTTACTTTGTGCCATCTCTTTCGACGGCATGTTCTCCTGTTACAAAGCCCAATTCTGTGGATTCTGAAAATTTTCGCCAGAATTTGGCCAATATATCAGGAGAAAATGAAGTGGAAAGAGGTATACTAAATTTCAGCTTCAAAGGCATCGCCTTAAAGTTGCAAATAAGAGGCGCAGGCGTTTCAAGAGGCGTTCGAAAATTCTGCGTCTCTTCGTTAATCAGTCACTGTCTCGAAACATCTGCGCCATATCTCGCTCTTTGATTTGCTTTCCGGAGACGTTACTTTGTGCCATCTCTTTCGACGGCATGTTCTCCTGTTACAAAGCCCAATTTTGTGCATTCTGAAAATTTTCGCTAGATTTTGGCCAATATATCAGGAGAACATGAAGTCGAAAGAGGTATACTAAATTTCAGCTTCAAATGCATCGCCTTAAAGTTGCAAATATGAGGCGCAGGCCTTTCAAGAGGCGTTCGAAAATTCTGCGTCTCGTTGTTAAACAATCACTGTCTCGAAACTCCTGCGCCACTTCTCGCTCTTTGATTTGCTCTCCAGAGACGTTACTTTGTTCCATCTCTTTCGACGGCATGTTCTCCTGTTACAAAGCCCAATTTTGTGCATTCTGAAAATTTTCGCCAGATTTTGGCCAATATATCAGGAGAACATGAAGTCGAAAGAGGTATACTAAATTTCAGCTTCAAAGGCATCGCTTAAAAGTATCAAATCAGAGGCGCAGGACTTTCAAGAGGCGTTCGAAAATTGTGCGACTCTTCGTTAAACAGTCACTGTCTCGAAACATCTGCGCCACTTCTCGCTCATTGATTTGCCATCCGGAGACGTTATATTGTTCCATCTCTTTCGACGGCATGTTCTCCTGTTATAAAGCTCAATTTTGTGTATTCTCGAAATTTTCGCCAGATTTTGGCCAATATATCAGGAGAAAATGAATTGGAAAGAGGTATACTAAAGTTCAGCTTCAAAGGCATCGCCTTAAAGTTGCAAATAAGAGGCGCAGGCCTTTCAAGAGGCGTTCGAAAATTCTGCGTCTCGTTGTTAAACAATCACTGTCTCGAAACACCTGCGCCACTTCTCGCTCTTTGATTTGCTCTCCGGAGACGTTACTTTGTGCCATCTCTTTCGACGGCATGTTCTCCTGTTACGAAGCCCAATTTTGTGCATTCTGAAAATTTTCGCTAGATTTTGGCCAATATATCAGGAGAACATGAAGTCGAAAGAGGTATACTAAATTTCAGCTTCAAATGCATCGCCTTAAAGTTGCAAATATGAGGCGCAGGCCTTTCAAGAGGCGTTCGAAAATTCTGCGTCTCGTTGTTAAACAATCACTGTCTCGAAACACCTGCGCCACTTCTCGCTCTTTGATTTGCTCTCCAGAGACGTTACTTTGTTCCATCTCTTTCGACGGCATGTTCTCCTGTTATAAAGCTCAATTTTGTGTATTCTCGAAATTTTCGCCAGATTTTGGCCAATATATCAGGAGAACATGAAGTCGAAAGAGGTATACTAAATTTCAGCTTCAAAGGCATCGCCTTAAAGTTGCAAATAAGAGGCGCAGGCCTTTCAAGAGGCGTTCGAAAATTCTGCGTCTCGTTGTTAAACAATCACTGTCTCGAAACACCTGCGCCACTTCTCGCTCTTTGATTTGCTCTCCGGAGACGTTACCTTGTGCCATCTCTTTCGACGGCATGTTCTCCTGTTACAAAGCCCAATTCTGTGGATTCTGAAAATTTTCGCCAGATTTTGGCCAATATAACAGGAGAAAATGAAGTGGAAAGAGGTATACTGAATTTCAGCTTCAAAGGCATCGCCTTAAAGTTGCAAATAAGAGGCGCAGGCCTTTCAAGAGGCGTTCGAAAATTCTGCGTCTCTTCGTTAATCAGTCACTGTCTCGAAACATCTGCGCCATATCTCGCTCTTTGATTTGCTCTCCGGAGACGTTACTTTGTGCCATCTCTTTCGACGGCATGTTCTCCTGTTACAAAGCCCAATTCTGTGGATTCTGAAAATTTTCGCCAGAATTTGGCCAATATATCAGGAGAAAATGAAGTGGAAAGAGGTATACTAAATTTCAGCTTCAAAGGCATCGCCTTAAAGTTGCAAATAAGAGGCGCAGGCGTTTCAAGAGGCGTTCGAAAATTCTGCGTCTCTTCGTTAATCAGTCACTGTCTCGAAACATCTGCGCCATATCTCGCTCTTTGATTTGCTTTCCGGAGACGTTACTTTGTGCCATCTCTTTCGACGGCATGTTCTCCTGTTACAAAGCCCAATTTTGTGCATTCTGAAAATTTTCGCTAGATTTTGGCCAATATATCAGGAGAACATGAAGTCGAAAGAGGTATACTAAATTTCAGCTTCAAATGCATCGCCTTAAAGTTGCAAATATGAGGCGCAGGCCTTTCAAGAGGCGTTCGAAAATTCTGCGTCTCGTTGTTAAACAATCACTGTCTCGAAACTCCTGCGCCACTTCTCGCTCTTTGATTTGCTCTCCAGAGACGTTACTTTGTTCCATCTCTTTCGACGGCATGTTCTCCTGTTACAAAGCCCAATTTTGTGCATTCTGAAAATTTTCGCCAGATTTTGGCCAATATATCAGGAGAACATGAAGTCAAAAGAGGTATACTAAATTTCAGCTTCAAGGGCATCGACTTAAAGTTGCAAATAAGAGGCGCAAGCCTTTCAAGAGGCTTTCGAAAATTCTGCGTCTCTTCGTTAATCAGTCACTGTCTCGAAACATCTGCGCCATATCTCGCTCTTTGATTTGCTCTCCGGAGACGTTACTTTGTGCCATCTCTTTCGACGGCATGTTCTCCTGTTACAAAGCCCAATTTTGTGCATTCTGAAAATTTTCGCTAGATTTTGGCCAATATATCAGGAGAACATGAAGTCGAAAGAGGTATACTAAATTTCAGCTTCAAATGCATCGCCTTAAAGTTGCAAATATGAGGCGCAGGCCTTTCAAGAGGCGTTCGAAAATTCTGCGTCTCGTTGTTAAACAATCACTGTCTCGAAACTCCTGCGCCACTTCTCGCTCTTTGATTTGCTCTCCAGAGACGTTACTTTGTTCCATCTCTTTCGACGGCATGTTCTCCTGTTACAAAGCCCAATTTTGTGCATTCTGAAAATTTTCGCCAGATTGTGGCCAATATATCAGGATAACATGAAGTGGAAAGAGGTATACTAAATTTCAGCTTCAAAGGCATCGCTTAAAAGTATCAAATCAGAGGCGCAGGACTTTCAAGAGGCGTTCGAAAATTGTGCGACTCTTCGTTAAACAGTCACTGTCTCGAAACATCTGCGCCACTTCTCGCTCATTGATTTGCCATCCGGAGACGTTATATTGTTCCATCTCTTTCGACGGCATGTTCTCCTGTTATAAAGCTCAATTTTGTGTATTCTCGAAATTTTCGCCAGATTTTGGCCAATATATCAGGAGAAAATGAATTGGAAAGAGGTATACTAAAGTTCAGCTTCAAAGGCATCGCCTTAAAGTTGCAAATAAGAGGCGCAGGCCTTTCAAGAGGCGTTCGAAAATTCTGCGTCTCGTTGTTAAACAATCACTGTCTCGAAACACCTGCGCCACTTCTCGCTCTTTGATTTGCTCTCCGGAGACGTTACTTTGTGCCATCTCTTTCGACGGCATGTTCTCCTGTTACGAAGCCCAATTTTGTGCATTCTGAAAATTTTCGCTAGATTTTGGCCAATATATCAGGAGAACATGAAGTCGAAAGAGGTATACTAAATTTCAGCTTCAAATGCATCGCCTTAAAGTTGCAAATATGAGGCGCAGGCCTTTCAAGAGGCGTTCGAAAATTCTGCGTCTCGTTGTTAAACAATCACTGTCTCGAAACACCTGCGCCACTTCTCGCTCTTTGATTTGCTCTCCAGAGACGTTACTTTGTTCCATCTCTTTCGACGGCATGTTCTCCTGTTATAAAGCTCAATTTTGTGTATTCTCGAAATTTTCGCCAGATTTTGGCCAATATATCAGGAGAACATGAAGTCGAAAGAGGTATACTAAATTTCAGCTTCAAAGGCATCGCTTAAAAGTATCAAATCAGAGGCGCAGGCCTTTCAAGAGGCGTTCGAAAATTGTGCGTCTCGTTGTTAAACAATCACTGTCTCGAAACACCTGCGCCACTTCTCGCTCTTTGATTTGCTCTCCAGAGACGTTACTTTGTTCCATCTCTTTCGACGGCATGTTCTCCTGTTACAAAGCCCAATTTTGTGCATTCTGAAAATTTTCGCCAGATTGTGGCCAATATATCAGGATAACATGAAGTGGAAAGAGGTATACTAAATTTCAGCTTCAAAGGCATCGCCTTAAACTTGCAATTAAGAGGCGCAGGCCTTTCAAGGGGCGTTGGAAAATTGTGCGTCTCTTCGTTAAGCAGTCACTGTCTCGAAACACCTGCGCCACTTCTCGCTCTTTCGTTTGCTGTCCGGAGACGTTATATTGTTCCATCCCATTCGACGGCATGTTCTCCTGTTATAAAGCTCAATTTTGTGTATTCTCGAAATTTTCGCCAGATTTTGGCCAATATATCAGGAGAAAATGAATTGGAAAGAGGTATACTAAATTTCAGCTTCAAAGGCATCGCCTTAAAGTTGCAAATAAGAGGCGCAGGCCTTTCAAGAGGCGTTCGAAAATTCTGCGTCTCGTTGTTAAACAATCACTGTCTCGAAACACCTGCGCCACTTCTCGCTCTTTGATTTGCTCTCCAGAGACGTTACTTTGTTCCATCTCTTTCGACGGCATGTTCTCCTGTTACAAAGCCCAATTTTGTGCATTCTGAAAATTTTCGCCAGATTGTGGCCAATATATCAGGATAAAATGAAGTGGAAAGAGGTATACTAAATTTCAGCTTCAAAGGCATCGCTTAAAAGTATCAAATCAGAGGCGCAGGACTTTCAAGAGGCGTTCGAAAATTGTGCGACTCTTCGTTAAACAGTCACTGTCTCGAAACATCTGCGCCACTTCTCGCTCATTGATTTGCCATCCGGAGACGTTACTTTGTGCCATCTCTTTCGACGGCATGTTCTCCTGTTACAAAGCCCAATTCTGTGGATTCTGAAAATTTTCGCCAGATTTTGGCCAATATATCAGGAGAAAATGAAGTGGAAAGAGGTATACTAAATTTCAGCTTCAAAGGCATCGCCGTAAAGTTGCAAATAAGAGGCGCAGGCGTTTCAAGAGGCGTTCGAAAATTCTGCGTCTCTTCGTTAATCAGTCACTGTCTCGAAACATCTGCGCCATATCTCGCTCTTTGATTTGCTCTCCGGAGACGTTACTTTGTGCCATCTCTTTCGACGGCATGTTCTCCTGTTACAAAGCCCAATTTTGTGCATTCTGAAAATTTTCGCTAGATTTTGGCCAATATATCAGGAGAACATGAAGTCGAAAGAGGTATACTAAATTTCAGCTTCAAATGCATCGCCTTAAAGTTGCAAATATGAGGCGCAGGCCTTTCAAGAGGCGTTCGAAAATTCTGCGTCTCGATGTTAAACAATCACTGTCTCGAAACACCTGCGCCACTTCTCGCTCTTTGATTTGCTCTCCAGAGACGTTACTTTGTTCCATCTCTTTCGACGGCATGTTGTCCTGTTACAATGCACAATTTTGTGTATTCTCGAAATTTTCGCCAGATTTTGGCCAATATATCAGGAGAAAATGAATTGGAAAGAGGTATACTAAAGTTCAGCTTCAAAGGCATCGCCTTAAAGTTGCAAATAAGAGGCGCAGGCCTTTCAAGAGGCGTTCGAAAATTCTGCGTCTCGTTGTTAAACAATCACTGTCTCGAAACACCTGCGCCACTTCTCGCTCTTTGATTTGCTCTCCGGAGACGTTACTTTGTGCCATCTCTTTCGACGGCATGTTCTCCTGTTACGAAGCCCAATTTTGTGCATTCTGAAAATTTTCGCTAGATTTTGGCCAATATATCAGGAGAACATGAAGTCGAAAGAGGTATACTAAATTTCAGCTTCAAATGCATCGCCTTAAAGTTGCAAATATGAGGCGCAGGCCTTTCAAGAGGCGTTCGAAAATTCTGCGTCTCGTTGTTAAACAATCACTGTCTCGAAACACCTGCGCCACTTCTCGCTCTTTGATTTGCTCTCCAGAGACGTTACTTTGTTCCATCTCTTTCGACGGCATGTTCTCCTGTTACAAAGCCCAATTTTGTGCATTCTGAAAATTTTCGCTAGATTTTGGCCAATATATCAGGAGAACATGAAGTCGAAAGAGGTATACTAAATTTCAGCTTCAAAGGCATCGCTTAAAAGTATCAAATCAGAGGCGCAGGCCTTTCAAGAGGCGTTCGAAAATTGTGCGACTCTTCGTTAAACAGTCACTGTCTCGAAACATCTGCGCCACTTCTCGCTCATTGATTTGCCCTCCGGAGACGTTACTTTGTGCCATCTCTTTCGAGGGCATGTTCTCCTGTTACAAAGCCCAATTTTGTGCATTCTGAAAATTTTCGCCAGATTTTAGCCAATATATCAGGAGAACATGAAGTTGAAAGAGGTATACTAAATTTCAGCTTCAAAGGCATCGCCTTAAACTTGCAATTAAGAGGCGCAGGCCTTTCAAGGGGCGTTGGAAAATTGTGCGTCTCTTCGTTAAGCAATCACTGTCTCGAAACACCTGCGCCACTTCTCGCTCTTTCGTTTGCTGTCCGGAGACGTTATATTGTTCTATCCCTTTCGACGGCATGTTCTCCTGTTATAAAGCTCAATTTTGTGTATTCTCGAAATTTTCGCCAGATTTTGGACAATATATCAGGAGAAAATGAATTGGAAAGAGGTATACTAAATTTCAGCTTCAAAGGCATCGCCTTAAAGTTGCAAATATGAGGCGCAGGCCTTTCAAGAGGCGTTCGAAAATTCTGCGTCTCGATGTTAAACAATCACTGTCTCGAAACACCTGCGCCACTTCTCGCTCTTTGATTTGCTCTCCAGAGACGTTACTTTGTTCCATCTCTTTCGACGGCATGTTGTCCTGTTACAATGCACAATTTTGTGTATTCTCGAAATTTTCGCCAGATTTTGGCCAATATATCAGGAGAAAATGAATTGGAAAGAGGTATACTAAAGTTCAGCTTCAAAGGCATCGCCTTAAAGTTGCAAATAAGAGGCGCAGGCCTTTCAAGAGGCGTTCGAAAATTCTGCGTCTCGTTGTTAAACAATCACTGTCTCGAAACACCTGCGCCACTTCTCGCTCTTTGATTTGCTCTCCGGAGACGTTACTTTGTGCCATCTCTTTCGACGGCATGTTCTCCTGTTACGAAGCCCAATTTTGTGCATTCTGAAAATTTTCGCTAGATTTTGGCCAATATATCAGGAGAACATGAAGTCGAAAGAGGTATACTAAATTTCAGCTTCAAAGGCATCGCTTAAAAGTATCAAATCAGAGGCGCAGGCCTTTCAAGAGGCGTTCGAAAATTGTGCGACTCTTCGTTAAACAGTCACTGTCTCGAAACATCTGCGCCACTTCTCGCTCATTGATTTGCCCTCCGGAGACGTTACTTTGTGCCATCTCTTTCGAGGGCATGTTCTCCTGTTACAAAGCCCCATTTTGTGCATTCTGAAAATTTTCGCCAGATTTTAGCCAATATATCAGGAGAACATGAAGTTGAAAGAGGTATACTAAATTTCAGCTTCAAAGGCATCGCCTTAAACTTGCAATTAAGAGGCGCAGGCCTTTCAAGGGGCGTTGGAAAATTGTGCGTCTCTTCGTTAAGCAGTCACTGTCTCGAAACACCTGCGCCACTTCTCGCTCTTTCGTTTGCTGTCCGGAGACGTTATATTGTTCCATCCCTTTCGACGGCATGTTCTCCTGTTATAAAGCTCAATTTTGTGTATTCTCGAAATTTTCGCCAGATTTTGGACAATATATCAGGAGAAAATGAATTGGAAAGAGGTAATCTAAATTTCAGCTTCAAAGGCATCGCCTTAAAGTTGCAAATAAGAGGCGCAGGCCTTTCAAGAGGCGTTCGAAAATTCTGCGTCTCGTTGTTAAACAATCACTGTCTCGAAACACCTGCGCCACTTCTCGCTCTTTGATTTGCTCTCCAGAGACGTTACTTTGTTCCATCTCTTTCGACGGCATGTTCTCCTGTTACAAAGCCCAATTTTGTGCATTCTGAAAATTTTCGCCAGATTGTGGCCAATATATCAGGATAACATGAAGTGGAAAGAGGTATACTAAATTTCAGCTTCAAAGGCATCGCTTAAAAGTATCAAATCAGAGGCGCAGGACTTTCAAGAGGCGTTCGAAAATTGTGCGACTCTTCGTTAAACAGTCACTGTCTCGAAACATCTGCGCCACTTCTCGCTCATTGATTTGCCATCCGGAGACGTTACTTTGTGCCATCTCTTTCGACGGCATGTTCTCCTGTTACAAAGCCCAATTTTGTGCATTCTGAAAATTTTCGCCAGATTGTGGCCAATATATCAGGATAACATGAAGTGGAAAGAGGTATACTAAATTTCAGCTTCAAAGGCATCGCTTAAAAGTATCAAATCAGAGGCGCAGGACTTTCAAGAGGCGTTCGAAAATTGTGCGACTCTTCGTTAAACAGTCACTGTCTCGAAACATCTGCGCCACTTCTCGCTCATTGATTTGCCATCCGGAGACGTTACTTTGTGCCATCTCTTTCGACGGCATGTTCTCCTGTTACAAAGCCCAATTCTGTGGATTCTGAAAATTTTCGCCAGATTTTGGCCAATATATCAGGAGAAAATGAAGTGGAAAGAGGTATACTAAATTTCAGCTTCAAAGGCATCGCCGTAAAGTTGCAAATAAGAGGCGCAGGCGTTTCAAGAGGCGTTCGAAAATTCTGCGTCTCTTCGTTAATCAGTCACTGTCTCGAAACATCTGCGCCATATCTCGCTCTTTGATTTGCTCTCCGGAGACGTTACTTTGTGCCATCTCTTTCGACGGCATGTTCTCCTGTTACAAAGCCCAATTTTGTGCATTCTGAAAATTTTCGCTAGATTTTGGCCAATATATCAGGAGAACATGAAGTCGAAAGAGGTATACTAAATTTCAGCTTCAAATGCATCGCCTTAAAGTTGCAAATATGAGGCGCAGGCCTTGCAAGAGGCGTTCGAAAATTCTGCGTCTCGTTGTTAAACAATCACTGTCTCGAAACACCTGCGCCACTTCTCGCTCTTTGATTTGCTCTCCAGAGACGTTACTTTGTTCCATCTCTTTCGACGGCATGTTGTCCTGTTACAAAGCACAATTTTGTGTATTCTCGAAATTTTCGCCAGATTTTGGCCAATATATCAGGAGAAAATGAATTGGAAAGAGGTATACTAAATTTCAGCTTCAAAGGCATCGCCTCAAAGTTGCAAATCAGAGGCGCAGGCCTTTCAAGAGGCGTTCGAAAATTCTGTGTGTCTTCGTTAAACAGTCACTGTCTCGAAACATCTGCGCCACTTCTCGCTCTTTGATTTGCTCTCCGGAGACGTTACTTTGTGCCATCTCTTTCGACGGCATGTTCTCCTGTTACAAAGCCCAATTTTGTGCATTCTGAAAATTTTCGCTAGATTTTGGCCAATATATCAGGAGATCATGAAGTCGAAAGAGGTATACTAAATTTCAGCTTCAAATGCATCGCCTTAAAGTTGCAAATATGAGGCGCAGGCCTTTCAAGAGGCGTTCGAAAATTCTGCGTCTCGTTGTTAAACAATCACTGTCTCGAAACACCTGCGCCACTTCTTGCTCATTGATTTGCCATCCGGAGACGTTACTTTGTGCCATCTCTTTCGACGGCATGTTCTCCTGTTACAAAGCCCAATTCTGTGGATTCTGAAAATTTTCGCCAGATTTTGGCCAATATATCAGGAGAAAATGAAGTGGAAAGAGGTATACTAAATTTCAGCTTCAAAGGCATCGCCTTAAAGTTGCAAATAAGAGGCGCCGGCGTTTCAAGAGGCGTTCGAAAATTCTGCGTCTCTTCGTTAATCAGTCACTGTCTCGAAACATCTGCGCCATATCTCGCTCTTTGATTTGCTCTCCGGAGACGTTACTTTGTGCCATCTCTTTCGACGGCATGTTCTCCTGTTACAAAGCCCAATTTTGTGCATTCTGAAAATTTTCGCTAGATTTTGGCCAATATATCAGGAGAACATGAAGTCGAAAGAGGTATACTAAATTTCAGCTTCAAATGCATCGCCTTAAAGTTGCAAATATGAGGCGCAGGCCTTTCAAGAGGCGTTCGAAAATTCTGCGTCTCGTTGTTAAACAATCACTGTCTCGAAACTCCTGCGCCACTTCTCGCTCTTTGATTTGCTCTCCAGAGACGTTACTTTGTTCCATCTCTTTCGACGGCATGTTCTCCTGTTACAAAGCCCAATTTTGTGCATTCTGAAAATTTTCGCCAGATTTTGGCCAATATATCAGGAGAACATGAAGTCAAAAGAGGTATACTAAATTTCAGCTTCAAGGGCATCGACTTAAAGTTGCAAATAAGAGGCGCAAGCCTTTCAAGAGGCTTTCGAAAATTCTGCGTCTCTTCGTTAAACAGTCACTGTCTCAAAACACCTGCGCCACTTCTCGCTCTTTGATTTACTCTCCGGAGACGTTACCTTGTGCCATCTCTTTCGACGGCATGTTCTCCTGTTACGAAGCCCAATTTTGTGCATTCTGAAAATTTTCGCTAGATTTTGGCCAATATATCAGGAGAACATGAAGTCGAAAGAGGTATACTAAATTTCAGCTTCAAATGCATCGCCTTAAAGTTGCAAATATGAGGCGCAGGCCTTTCAAGAGGCGTTCGAAAATTCTGCGTCTCGTTGTTAAACAATCACTGTCTCGAAACACCTGCGCCACTTCTCGCTCTTTGATTTGCCCTCCAGAGACGTTACTTTGTTCCATCTCTTTCGACGGCATGTTCTCCTGTTACAAAGCCCAATTTTGTGCATTCTGAAAATTTTCGCCAGATTGTGGCCAATATATCAGGATAACATGAAGTGGAAAGAGGTATACTAAATTTCAGCTTCAAAGGCATCGCTTAAATGTATCAAATCAGAGGCGCAGGACTTTCAAGAGGCGTTCGAAAATTGTGCGACTCTTCGTTAAACAGTCACTGTCTCGAAACATCTGCGCCACTTCTCGCTCATTGATTTGCCATCCGGAGACGTTACTTTGTGCCATCTCTTTCGACGGCATGTTCTCCTGTTACAAAGCCCAATTCTGTGGATTCTGAAAATTTTCGCCAGATTTTGGCCAATATATCAGGAGAAAATGAAGTGGAAAGAGGTATACTAAATTTCAGCTTCAAAGGCATCGCCTTAAAGTTGCAAATAAGAGGCGCAGGCGTTTCAAGAGGCGTTCGAAAATTCTGCGTCTCTTCGTTAATCAGTCACTGTCTCGAAACATCTGCGCCATATCTCGCTCTTTGATTTGCTGTCCGGAGACGTTATATTGTTCCATCTCTTTCGACGGCATGTTCTCCTGTTATAAAGCTCAATTTTGTGTATTCTCGAAATTTTCGCCAGATTTTGGCCAATATATCAGGAGAAAATGAATTGGAAAGAGGTATACTAAAGTTCAGCTTCAAAGGCATCGCCTTAAAGTTGCAAATAAGAGGCGCAGGCCTTTCAAGAGGCGTTCGAAAATTGTGCGTCTCGTTGTTAAACAATCACTGTCTCGAAACACCGGCGCCACTTCTCGCTCTTTGATTTGCTCTCCAGAGACGTTACTTTGTTCCATCTCTTTCGACGGCATGTTCTCCTGTTACAAAGCCCAATTTTGTGCATTCTGAAAATTTTCGCCAGATTGTGGCCAATATATCAGGATAACATGAAGTGGAAAGAGGTATACTAAATTTCAGCTTCAAAGGCATCGCCTTTAACTTGCAATTACGAGGCGCAGGCCTTTCAAGGGGCGTTGGAAAATTGTGCGTCTCTTCGTTAAGCAGTCACTGTCTCGAAACACCTGCGCCACTTCTCGCTCTTTCGTTTGCTGTCCGGAGACGTTATATTGTTCCATCCCTTTCGACGGCATGTTCTCCTGTTATAAAGCTCAATTTTGTGTATTCTCGAAATTTTCGCCAGATTTTGGCCAATATATCAGGAGAAAATGAATTGGAAAGAGGTATACTAAATTTCAGCTTCAAAGGCATCGCCTTAAAGTTGCAAATAAGAGGCGCAGGCCTTTCAAGAGGCGTTCGAAAATTCTGCGTCTCGTTGTTAAACAATCACTGTCTCGAAACACCTGCGCCACTTCTCGCTCTTTGATTTGCTCTCCAGAGACGTTACTTTGTTCCATCTCTTTCGACGGCATGTTCTCCTGTTACAAAGCCCAATTTTGTGCATTCTGAAAATTTTCGCCAGATTGTGGCCAATATATCAGGATAACATGAAGTGGAAAGAGGTATACTAAATTTCAGCTTCAAAGGCATCGCTTAAAAGTATCAAATCAGAGGCGCAGGACTTTCAAGAGGCGTTCGAAAATTGTGCGACTCTTCGTTAAACAGTCACTGTCTCGAAACATCTGCGCCACTTCTCGCTCATTGATTTGCCATCCGGAGACGTTACTTTGTGCCATCTCTTTCGACGGCATGTTCTCCTGTTACAAAGCCCAATTCTGTGGATTCTGAAAATTTTCGCCAGATTTTGGCCAATATATCAGGAGAAAATGAAGTGGAAAGAGGTATACTAAATTTCAGCTTCAAAGGCATCGCCGTAAAGTTGCAAATAAGAGGCGCAGGCGTTTCAAGAGGCGTTCGAAAATTCTGCGTCTCTTCGTTAATCAGTCACTGTCTCGAAACATCTGCGCCATATCTCGCTCTTTGATTTGCTCTCCGGAGACGTTACTTTGTGCCATCTCTTTCGACGGCATGTTCTCCTGTTACAAAGCCCAATTTTGTGCATTCTGAAAATTTTCGCTAGATTTTGGCCAATATATCAGGAGAACATGAAGTCGAAAGAGGTATACTAAATTTCAGCTTCAAATGCATCGCCTTAAAGTTGCAAATATGAGGCGCAGGCCTTTCAAGAGGCGTTCGAAAATTCTGCGTCTCGTTGTTAAACAATCACTGTCTCGAAACACCTGCGCCACTTCTCGCTCTTTGATTTGCTCTCCAGAGACGTTACTTTGTTCCATCTCTTTCGACGGCATGTTCTCCTGTTACAAAGCCCAATTTTGTGCATTCTGAAAATTTTCGCCAGATTGTGGCCAATATATCAGGATAACATGAAGTGGAAAGAGGTATACTAAATTTCAGCTTCAAAGGCATCGCTTAAAAGTATCAAATCAGAGGCGCAGGACTTTCAAGAGGCGTTCGAAAATTGTGCGACTCTTCGTTAAACAGTCACTGTCTCGAAACATCTGCGCCACTTCTCGCTCATTGATTTGCCATCCGGAGACGTTACTTTGTGCCATCTCTTTCGACGGCATGTTCTCCTGTTACAAAGCCCAATTCTGTGGATTCTGAAAATTTTCGCCAGATTTTGGCCAATATATCAGGAGAAAATGAAGTGGAAAGAGGTATACTAAATTTCAGCTTCAAAGGCATCGCCTTAAAGTTGCAAATAAGAGGCGCAGGCGTTTCAAGAGGCGTTCGAAAATTCTGCGTCTCTTCGTTAATCAGTCACTGTCTCGAAACATCTGCGCCATATCTCGCTCTTTGATTTGCTGTCCGGAGACGTTATATTGTTCCATCTCTTTCGACGGCATGTTCTCCTGTTATAAAGCTCAATTTTGTGTATTCTCGAAATTTTCGCCAGATTTTGGCCAATATATCAGGAGAAAATGAAGTGGAAAGAGGTATACTAAATTTCAGCTTCAAAGGCATCGCCTTAAAGTTGCAAATAAGAGGCGCAGGCGTTTCAAGAGGCGTTCGAAAATTCTGCGTCTCTTCGTTAATCAGTCACTGTCTCGAAACATCTGCGCCATATCTCGCTCTTTGATTTGCTGTCCGGAGACGTTATATTGTTCCATCTCTTTCGACGGCATGTTCTCCTGTTATAAAGCTCAATTTTGTGTATTCTCGAAATTTTCGCCAGATTTTGGCCAATATATCAGGAGAAAATGAATTGGAAAGAGGTATACTAAAGTTCAGCTTCAAAGGCATCGCCTTAAAGTTGCAAATAAGAGGCGCAGGCCTTTCAAGAGGCGTTCGAAAATTGTGCGTCTCGTTGTTAAACAATCACTGTCTCGAAACACCGGCGCCACTTCTCGCTCTTTGATTTGCTCTCCAGAGACGTTACTTTGTTCCATCTCTTTCGACGGCATGTTCTCCTGTTACAAAGCCCAATTTTGTGCATTCTGAAAATTTTCGCCAGATTGTGGCCAATATATCAGGATAACATGAAGTGGAAAGAGGTATACTAAATTTCAGCTTCAAAGGCATCGCCTTTAACTTGCAATTACGAGGCGCAGGCCTTTCAAGGGGCGTTGGAAAATTGTGCGTCTCTTCGTTAAGCAGTCACTGTCTCGAAACACCTGCGCCACTTCTCGCTCTTTCGTTTGCTGTCCGGAGACGTTATATTGTTCCATCCCTTTCGACGGCATGTTCTCCTGTTATAAAGCTCAATTTTGTGTATTCTCGAAATTTTCGCCAGATTTTGGCCAATATATCAGGAGAAAATGAATTGGAAAGAGGTATACTAAATTTCAGCTTCAAAGGCATCGCCTTAAAGTTGCAAATAAGAGGCGCAGGCCTTTCAAGAGGCGTTCGAAAATTCTGCGTCTCGTTGTTAAACAATCACTGTCTCGAAACACCTGCGCCACTTCTCGCTCTTTGATTTGCTCTCCAGAGACGTTACTTTGTTCCATCTCTTTCGACGGCATGTTCTCCTGTTACAAAGCCCAATTTTGTGCATTCTGAAAATTTTCGCCAGATTGTGGCCAATATATCAGGATAACATGAAGTGGAAAGAGGTATACTAAATTTCAGCTTCAAAGGCATCGCTTAAAAGTATCAAATCAGAGGCGCAGGACTTTCAAGAGGCGTTCGAAAATTGTGCGACTCTTCGTTAAACAGTCACTGTCTCGAAACATCTGCGCCACTTCTCGCTCATTGATTTGCCATCCGGAGACGTTACTTTGTGCCATCTCTTTCGACGGCATGTTCTCCTGTTACAAAGCCCAATTCTGTGGATTCTGAAAATTTTCGCCAGATTTTGGCCAATATATCAGGAGAAAATGAAGTGGAAAGAGGTATACTAAATTTCAGCTTCAAAGGCATCGCCGTAAAGTTGCAAATAAGAGGCGCAGGCGTTTCAAGAGGCGTTCGAAAATTCTGCGTCTCTTCGTTAATCAGTCACTGTCTCGAAACATCTGCGCCATATCTCGCTCTTTGATTTGCTCTCCGGAGACGTTACTTTGTGCCATCTCTTTCGACGGCATGTTCTCCTGTTACAAAGCCCAATTTTGTGCATTCTGAAAATTTTCGCTAGATTTTGGCCAATATATCAGGAGAACATGAAGTCGAAAGAGGTATACTAAATTTCAGCTTCAAATGCATCGCCTTAAAGTTGCAAATATGAGGCGCAGGCCTTTCAAGAGGCGTTCGAAAATTCTGCGTCTCGTTGTTAAACAATCACTGTCTCGAAACACCTGCGCCACTTCTCGCTCTTTGATTTGCTCTCCAGAGACGTTACTTTGTTCCATCTCTTTCGACGGCATGTTCTCCTGTTACAAAGCCCAATTTTGTGCATTCTGAAAATTTTCGCCAGATTGTGGCCAATATATCAGGATAACATGAAGTGGAAAGAGGTATACTAAATTTCAGCTTCAAAGGCATCGCTTAAAAGTATCAAATCAGAGGCGCAGGACTTTCAAGAGGCGTTCGAAAATTGTGCGACTCTTCGTTAAACAGTCACTGTCTCGAAACATCTGCGCCACTTCTCGCTCATTGATTTGCCATCCGGAGACGTTACTTTGTGCCATCTCTTTCGACGGCATGTTCTCCTGTTACAAAGCCCAATTCTGTGGATTCTGAAAATTTTCGCCAGATTTTGGCCAATATATCAGGAGAAAATGAAGTGGAAAGAGGTATACTAAATTTCAGCTTCAAAGGCATCGCCTTAAAGTTGCAAATAAGAGGCGCAGGCGTTTCAAGAGGCGTTCGAAAATTCTGCGTCTCTTCGTTAATCAGTCACTGTCTCGAAACATCTGCGCCATATCTCGCTCTTTGATTTGCTGTCCGGAGACGTTATATTGTTCCATCTCTTTCGACGGCATGTTCTCCTGTTATAAAGCTCAATTTTGTGTATTCTCGAAATTTTCGCCAGATTTTGGCCAATATATCAGGAGAACATGAAGTCGAAAGAGGTATACTAAATTTCAGCTTCAAAGGCATCGCTTAAAAGTATCAAATCAGAGGCGCAGGCCTTTCAAGAGGCGTTCGAAAATTGTGCGTCTCGTTGTTAAACAATCACTGTCTCGAAACACCTGCGCCACTTCTCGCTCTTTGATTTGCTCTCCAGAGACGTTACTTTGTTCCATCTCTTTCGACGGCATGTTCTCCTGTTACAAAGCCCAATTTTGTGCATTCTGAAAATTTTCGCCAGATTGTGGCCAATATATCAGGATAACATGAAGTGGAAAGAGGTATACTAAATTTCAGCTTCAAAGGCATCGCCTTAAACTTGCAATTAAGAGGCGCAGGCCTTTCAAGGGGCGTTGGAAAATTGTGCGTCTCTTCGTTAAGCAGTCACTGTCTCGAAACACCTGCGCCACTTCTCGCTCTTTCGTTTGCTGTCCGGAGACGTTATATTGTTCCATCCCATTCGACGGCATGTTCTCCTGTTATAAAGCTCAATTTTGTGTATTCTCGAAATTTTCGCCAGATTTTGGCCAATATATCAGGAGAAAATGAATTGGAAAGAGGTATACTAAATTTCAGCTTCAAAGGCATCGCCTTAAAGTTGCAAATAAGAGGCGCAGGCCTTTCAAGAGGCGTTCCAAAATTCTGCGTCTCGTTGTTAAACAATCACTGTCTCGAAACACCTGCGCCACTTCTCGCTCTTTGATTTGCTCTCCAGAGACGTTACTTTGTTCCATCTCTTTCGACGGCATGTTCTCCTGTTACAAAGCCCAATTTTGTGCATTCTGAAAATTTTCGCCAGATTGTGGCCAATATATCAGGATAACATGAAGTGGAAAGAGGTATACTAAATTTCAGCTTCAAAGGCATCGCTTAAAAGTATCAAATCAGAGATGCAGGACTTTCAAGAGGCGTTCGAAAATTGTGCGACTCTTCGTTAAACAGTCACTGTCTCGAAACATCTGCGCCACTTCTCGCTCATTGATTTGCCATCCGGAGACGTTACTTTGTGCCATCTCTTTCGACGGCATGTTCTCCTGTTACAAAGCCCAATTCTGTGGATTCTGAAAATTTTCGCCAGATTTTGGCCAATATATCAGGAGAAAATGAAGTGGAAAGAGGTATACTAAATTTCAGCTTCAAAGGCATCGCCTTAAAGTTGCAAATAAGAGGCGCAGGCCTTTCAAGAGGCGTTCGAAAATTCTGCGTCTCTTCGTTAATCAGTCACTGTCTCGAAACATCTGCGCCATATCTCGCTCTTTGATTTGCTGTCCGGAGACGTTATATTGTTCCATCTCTTTCGACGGCATGTTCTCCTGTTATAAAGCTCAATTTTGTGTATTCTCGAAATTTTCGCCAGATTTTGGCCAATATATCAGGAGAACATGAAGTCGAAAGAGGTATACTAAATTTCAGCTTCAAAGGCATCGCTTAAAAGTATCAAATCAGAGGCGCAGGCCTTTCAAGAGGCGTTCGAAAATTGTGCGTCTCGTTGTTAAACAATCACTGTCTCGAAACATCTGCGCCACTTCTCGCTCATTGATTTGCCATCCGGAGACGTTACTTTGTGCCATCTCTTTCGACGGCATGTTCTCCTGTTACAAAGCCCAATTCTGTGGATTCTGAAAATTTTCGCCAGATTTTGGCCAATATATCAGGAGAAAATGAAGTGGAAAGAGGTATACTAAATTTCAGCTTCAAAGGCATCGCCTTAAACTTGCAATTAAGAGGCGCAGGCCTTTCAAGGGGCGTTGGAAAATTGTGCGTCTCTTCGTTAAGCAGTCACTGTCTCGAAACACCTGCGCCACTTCTCGCTCTTTCGTTTGCTGTCCGGAGACGTTATATTGTTCCATCCCATTCGACGGCATGTTCTCCTGTTATAAAGCTCAATTTTGTGTATTCTCGAAATTTTCGCCAGATTTTGGCCAATATATCAGGAGAAAATGAATTGGAAAAAGGTATACTAAATTTCAGCTTCAAAGGCATCGCCTTAAAGTTGCAAATAAGAGGCGCAGGCCTTTCAAGAGGCGTTCGAAAATTCTGCGTCTCGTTGTTAAACAATCACTGTCTCGAAACACCTGCGCCACTTCTCGCTCTTTGATTTGCTCTCCAGAGACGTTACTTTGTTCCATCTCTTTCGACGGCATGTTCTCCTGTTACAAAGCCCAATTTTGTGCATTCTGAAAATTTTCGCCAGATTGTGGCCAATATATCAGGATAAAATGAAGTGGAAAGAGGTATACTAAATTTCAGCTTCAAAGGCATCGCTTAAAAGTATCAAATCAGAGGCGCAGGACTTTCAAGAGGCGTTCGAAAATTGTGCGACTCTTCGTTAAACAGTCACTGTCTCGAAACATCTGCGCCACTTCTCGCTCATTGATTTGCCATCCGGAGACGTTACTTTGTGCCATCTCTTTCGACGGCATGTTCTCCTGTTACAAAGCCCAATTCTGTGGATTCTGAAAATTTTCGCCAGATTTTGGCCAATATATCAGGAGAAAATGAAGTGGAAAGAGGTATACTAAATTTCAGCTTCAAAGGCATCGCCGTAAAGTTGCAAATAAGAGGCGCAGGCGTTTCAAGAGGCGTTCGAAAATTCTGCGTCTCTTCGTTAATCAGTCACTGTCTCGAAACATCTGCGCCATATCTCGCTCTTTGATTTGCTCTCCGGAGACGTTACTTTGTGCCATCTCTTTCGACGGCATGTTCTCCTGTTACAAAGCCCAATTTTGTGCATTCTGAAAATTTTCGCTAGATTTTGGCCAATATATCAGGAGAACATGAAGTCGAAAGAGGTATACTAAATTTCAGCTTCAAATGCATCGCCTTAAAGTTGCAAATATGAGGCGCAGGCCTTTCAAGAGGCGTTCGAAAATTCTGCGTCTCGATGTTAAACAATCACTGTCTCGAAACACCTGCGCCACTTCTCGCTCTTTGATTTGCTCTCCAGAGACGT
>NW_027486165.1:0-25795 GCF_050908995.1 Andrena cerasifolii
TTAAAAATTTTTTCTTTATTTTGTTTTTAATTTTAAAAAAAATTATTTTGCTTTAAATTATTATTTTTTTTTAATTTTTATTTGTTTATTTTTTTTAATTTTTTTAATTCTTCTTTTAAATTTTTGTATATTTTTTTTTATTTTAAATTTTTTTATATTTTAAATTTTTTTTATTTTAATTTTTTTTATTTTTTTAAAAAAAATTTAAAAAATTTTTTTCAATTTTTTTAAAAATTTTTATTTAACTTTTTTTATTTTTTTTAATTTTTTAAAAAAAATTTGAAATTTTTTTAAATTTTTTTTAAAAATTTTTTTTTAATTTTTTAAATTTTTTTGAAAATTTTTATTTAATTTTTTAAATTTTTTTGAAAATTTTTATTTAATTTTTTTATTTTTTTAATTTTTTTTAAAAAAATTGAAAATTTTTCAAAATTTTTTTTAAAATTTTTTAAAATTTTTTGAAAATTTAAAAATTTTTTTAATTTTTTATATTTTTTATTTAATTTTTAAAAAAATTTTTTAATTTTTAAAATTTTTTTATAAATTTTTTTTAAATTTAAAAATTTTTTGAAAACTTTTTAATATATTTTAAAAATTTTTTTAAATTTTTATTTAGTTTTTTTAATTTTTTTTATTTTTTTTAATTTTTTACAATTTTTTTTATAATTTTTTATATCTTTTAAAATTTTGTTTTAATTTTTTAACAATTTTTTTAAATGTTTTTAAAAAAAAATTTTTATTTTTTTCTCAATTTTTTTAAAAAATTTTATTTAATTTTTCAAAATTTAAAAAAAATTTTATTTTTTTAAAATTTTTTTAAAATTTTTAATTACCTTTTTTAATTTTTTTTAATAATTTTAAATTTTTTTGTAAATTTTTGAAAATTTTTTGAAAATTTTTTAAAATTTTTTAAAATTTTTTTTATATTTCTTATTTTAATTTTTTTATATTTTAAAAATTTTTTACTTTAATTTTTTTTTTTGAAAATTTGTTTTAATTTTTTAAAATTTTTTTGAAAATTTGTTTTAATTTTTTAAAATTTTTTGAAAATTTTTTAAATTTTTTTAAAAATTTTTTAAATTTTTTTAAAAAATTTTTAAAATTTTTTTTTTAAAAAATTGTTTTAATCTTTTAACAATTTTTTAATTTTTTTTTAATTTTTATTTTTCTTTAATTTTACTTTTTTAATTTTTTAAATTTTAAATTTTTTTAATTTTCTTATAATTTTTTTTTAATTTTTTAAATTTTTTAAATTTTTTTTATAAATTTTTATTTTTTTTTCAATTTTTTAAAAAAATTTTTATTTAATTTTTTAAAATTTAAAAATTTAAAAAAATTTTTTTTATATTTAATTTTTTTTCAATTTTTTAAAAAAATTTTAAATTTTTTTCAAATTATTTAAAATTTTTTAAATTTTTAAATTTTTTTTTCAATTTTTTTAAAAAAAATTTTATTTGATTTTTAAAATTTAAATTTTTTTTAAAATTTTTTTTATATTTTTTATTTAATTTTTTAAAATTTTTATTTAATTTTTAAATTTTTTATAAATTTTTTTAAAATTTAAAATTTTTAAAATTTTTTTAAATTTTTTAAAATTTTTTTGAAAATTTTTTAAAAATGTTTTGAAAATTTTTTAAAAATTTTTTGAAAATTTTAAAAAAAAATTTTTTTAATTTTTATTTTTCTTTTATTTTACTATTTTTTTTAAATTTTAAATTTTTTTAATTTTCTTATAATTTTTTTTCAATTTTTAAAATTTTTTAAAATCTTTTTTAAAATTTTTTAATTTTTTTTTAAATTTTTTTTAAATTTTTTTATTTAATTTTTTAAAATTTAAAATTTTTTAAAAATTTTTTTTATATTTAATTTTTTTTCAATTTTTTAAAAAAATTTTTAATTTTTTTTCAAATTATTTAAAAAAATTTAAAATTTTTTTAAAAAATTTTTTAAATTTTTATTTTTCTTTTAAATTTTGGTATATTTTTTTTATTTAAATTTTTATTTTTTATTTTTTTAATTTTTTTATTTTAATTTTTTTAATTTTTTTAAAAAAAATTTTGAAATTTTTTTTAAATTTTTGTATATTTTTTAAATTTAAAAAAATTTTCTTTATTTTTTATTTTATTTTAATTTAAAAAAAAATTTATTTATTTTTGTTTTAAATTATTATTTTTTTTAATTTTTAATTGTTTATTTTTCTTTTAAATTTTTGTATATTTTTTTTTATATTTTAAAATTTTTTTACTTTGATTTTTTTTCTTTTTTTTAAAAAAAATTTTAAAAAATTTTTATATTTTTTAAAAAATTTGTTTTAATTCTTCAACAATTTTTAAATTTTTTTAAAATTTTTATTTTTCTTTTATTTTACTTTTTAATTTTTTTAAATTTTAAATGTTTTTTTTTAAATTTTCTTATAATTTTTTTTATTTTTTATACCTTTTTTATTTTTTTAATTTTTTTAAATTTTTTTGAAAATTTTTTAAAATTTTTTGAAAATTTTTAAAAATTTTTTTTAAATTTTTTTATATTTTTTATTTAATTTTTTTTAAATTTTTATTTAATTTTTAAAAAAATTTTATAAATTTTTTTTAAATTTAAAATTTTTTTTTAATTTTTTTTTAATTTTTTACAAAAAATTTTTTAATTTTGTTTATATTTTTAAAATTTAAAAAAAATATTTACATCTAATTTTTTTTAAATTTTCTTTACTTTAATTTTTTTTAAATTAAAAAAAAATTAATTTTTTTAAAATTATTTCTTTTTATTTCAAAAAACGTTTTTTTAATTTTTTTAAATTTTATTTTTCCTTTATTTTAATCTTTAAATTTTTAAATTTTTTTAAAATTTTTAAAAAAAAATTTTAAATTTATTTATTTATTTAAAATATTTATTTTTCTTTTATTTTACTTTTTTAATTTTTTTAAATTTTAATTTTTTTTTAATTTTTAAAATTTTCAAATTTTTTTTTAAATTTTTAAAATTTTTTTTCTTTATTTTGTTTTTAATTTTAAAAAAATTATTTTGCTTTAAATTATTATATTTTTTTAAATTTTTATTTGTTTATTTTTTTTAATTTTTTTAATTTTTCTTTTAAATTTTTGTGTATTTTTTTTATTTTAAATTTTTTTATATTTTAAAATTTTTTTATTTTAATTTTTTTTATTTTTTTAAAAAATTTTTAAAAAATTTTTTTTCAATTTTTTTTTAAAATTTTGATTTAATTTTTTTAAATTTTTTTAAAAAATTTTTTTTATTTTTTTTCATATTTAAATTTTTTTAAAAATTTTTTCTTTATTTTGTTTTTAATTTTAAAAAAAATTATTTTGCTTTAAATTATTATTTTTTTTTAATTTTTATTTGTTTATTTTTTTTAATTTTTTTAATTTTTCTTTTAAATTTTTGTATATTTTTTTTTATTTTAAATTTTTTTATATTTTAAATTTTTTTATTTTAATTTTTTTTATTTTTTTAAAAAAAAATTTAAAAAATTTTTTTCAATTTTTTTTTAAATTTTTATTTAATTTTTTTAAATTTTTTTAAAAAAAAATTTTTATTTTTTTTTATATTTAAATTTTTTAAAAATTTTTTTAAAAGTTTAAATTTTTTTCAAATTATTTGAAATTTTTTAATTTTTTTTTAATTTTTATTTTTCTTTAATTTTACTTTTTTAATTTTTTAAATTTTAAATTTTTTTTAATTTTCTTATAATTTTTTTTTAATTTTTTAAATTTTTTAAATTTTTTTTATAAATTTTTTTTTTTTTCAATTTTTTTAAAAAATTTTTATTTAATTTTTTAAAATTTAAAAATTTAAAAAAAAATTTTTTTATATTTAATTTTTTTTCAATTTTTTAAAAAAATTTTTAATTTTTTTGAAATTATTTAAAATTCTTTAAATTTTTAAATTTTTTTTTCAATTTTTTTTAAAAAAATTTTATTTGATTTTTAAAATTTAAAATTTTTTTAAAATTTTTTTATATTTTTTATTTAATTTTTTAAAATTTTTATTTAATTTTTTAAATTTTTAATAATTTTTTTTAAAATTTAAATTTTTAAAATTTTTTTTTTAATTTTTTACAAAAAATTTTTTAATTTTGTTTATATTTTTAAAATTTAAAAAATTTTTATTTTAAATCTAATTTTTTTTTAAATTTTCTTTACTTTAATTTTTTTTAAAATTAAAAAAAATTTAATTTTTTTAATATTATTTCTTTTTATTTCAAAAAACGTTTTTTTAATTTTTTTAATTTTTTTTTTAAATTTTTAATTAACTTTTTTTATTTTTTTTTAATTTTTTTGAAAATATTTTAAAATTTTTTGAAAATTTTTTAAAATTTTTTGAAAATTTTTAAAAATTTTTTTAAAAATTTTTTTATATTTTTTATTTAATTTTTTTTAAATTTTTATTTAACTTTTTTAATTTTTTTTAATTTTGTAAAATTTTTTTTAAAATTATTTAATTTTTTTTTCAATTTTTTAAAAAAAATTTTATTTAATTTTTTAAAATTTAAAAATTTTAAAAATTTTTTTTATATTTTTTATTTAATTTTCTTCAAAATTTTATTTAACTTTTTTTATTTTTTTTAATTTTTTAAAATTTTTTAATTTTTTTTTCAATTTTTTTAAAAAATTTTTATTTAATTTTTTAAAATTTAAAAATTTTTTTACAATTTTTTTTTATATTTAATTTTTTAAAAAATTTTAAAAATTTTTTCAAATTATTTAAAATTTTTAATAAATTTTTTTTAAATTTAAAAATTTTTTGAAAATTTTTGAAAAATTTTTTGAAAATTTTTAATAATTTTTTTTTAAATTTAAAAATTTTTTGAAAATTTTTTATATTTTTTAATTTTTTTTAAATTTTTATTTAAATTTTAAATTTTTTTAAAATTGAAATTTTTTTATTATTTTTAATTTTTTACAATTTTTTTAAAATTTTTTTTATATTTTTTAAATTAAAAAAAAAATTCTATATTTTTTATTTTATTTTAATTTTAAAAAAATTTTATTTATTTTTGTTTTAAATTATTATTTTTTTTAATTTTCATTTGTTTATTTTTTTTTAATTTCTTTAATTTTTCTTTTAAATTTTTGTATATTTTTTTTATTTTAATTTTTTTTATATTTTAAATTTTTTTTACTTTTTTTAATTTTTTTTAAAAAAATTTTGAAAATTTTTTATAATTTTTCTTAAAATATTTTTAAAATTTTTTAAAATTTTTTTTTATATTTTTTATTTAATTTTTTTAAAAATTTTATTTAACTTTTTTTTATTTTTTTTTAATTTTGTAAATTTTTTTAATTTTTTTTTAAATTTTAAAATTTTTTTTAAATGTTTTTAAAATTTTTTTGAAAATTTTATAAAAATTTTGTTTTTTTGAAAATTTTTGAAATTTTTTTGAAAATTTTTGAAATTTTTTTTAAAATTTTTGTATATTTTTTTATTTAAAATTTTTTTTATATTTTAAATTTTTTTACTTTTTTTAATTTTTTTTTAAAAGATTTTTAAATTTTTTGAAAATTTTTTTATATTTTTTATTTAATTTTTTTTTAATTTTTTTTAATCTTTTAAATTTTCAATAATTTTTTTTTAAATTTAAAATTTTTTTGAAATTTTAAAAAAATTTTTGAAAATTTTTTAAAATTTTTTTGAAAATTTTTTGAAAATTTTATAAAAATTTTTTGAAAATTTTTTAAAATTTTTTAAAATTTTTTTTATATTTTTTTTTAAATTTTTGTATTTTTTTTTATTTAAAATTTTTTTATATTTAAATTTTTTTTACTTTTTAAATTTTTTTTAAAAAATTTTTAAAAATTTTTTTTAAAAAATTGTTTTAATTTTTTAACAATTTTTTAATTTTTTTTTAAATTTTTATTTTTCTTTTATTTTACTTTTTTAATTTTTTAAATTTAAAATTTTTTTAATTTTCTTATAATTTTTTTTTAAATTTTTTAAAATTTTTTTTAAATTTTTAATTTTTTTTCAATTTTTTTAAAAAATTTTTTTTATATTTAATTTTTTTTCAATTTTTTAAAAAATTTTTTAAATTTTTAAAAAATTTTTTAAACTTTTTTAAAAAATTTTTAAAATTTTTTTAAAATTTTTTTTAAAATTTATTTTAAAAAATTTGTTTTAATTTCTTAACAATTTTAAATTTTTTTAAATTTTATATTTGTTTTATTTTACTTTTTAAATTTTTTTTTAAAATTTTTTTTAAAATTGTATATGTTTTTTTTAATTTTCTTATAAATTTTTTATTTTTTTTAATTTTTTAAATTTTTTTTAAAATTTTAATAATTTTTTAAAATTTTTTAAAATTTTTTTTTAAAATTTTATAAAATTTTTTTGAAATCTTTTTAAAAATTTTTTGAAAATTTGAAAAAAAATTTTCTTAATTTTTTTTTAAATTTTTATTTAACTTTTTATATATTCTTTAATTTTTTTAAATTTTTTTGAAAATTTTTTGAAAATTTTTGAAAAATTTTTTGAAAATTTTTGAAAATTTTTGAAAATTTTTTTGAAAATTTTTAATAATTTTTTTTTAAATTTAAAAATTTTTTGAAAATTTTTTATATTTTATAATTTTTTTTTAAATTTTTATTTAAATTTTAAATTTTTTTAAAATTTAAATTTTTTTATTATTTTTAATTTTTTACAATTTTTTTTAAATTTTTTTTATATTTTTTAAATTTAAAAAAAAAATTCTATATTTTTTATTTTATTTTAATTTTAAAAAAATTTTATTTATTTTTGTTTTAAATTATTATTTTTTTTAATTTTCATTTGTTTATTTTTTTTTAATTTCTTTAATTTTTCTTTTAAATTTTTGTATATTTTTTTATTTTAATTTTTTTTATATTTTAAATTTTTTTTACTTTTTTTAATTTTTTTTAAAAAAATTTTGAAAATTTTTTATAATTTTTCTTAAAATATTTTTAAAATTTTTTTTTAAAAAAATTGTTTTAATTTTTTAACAATTTTTTAAATTTTTTTTAAAATTTTTATTTTTCTTTTATTTTACTTTTTTAATTTTTTAAATTTAAAATTTTTTTTAATTTTCTTATAATTTTTTTTTTAAATTTTTAAATTTTTTAAAATTTTTTTGAAAATTTTTAATAATTTTTTTTAAATTAAAAAATTTTTTGAAAATTTTTTATATTTTTTAATTTTTTTTTAAATTTTTATTTAACTTTTTATATATTTTTTAATTTTTTTAAATTTTTTTGAAAATTTTTTAAAATTTTTTGAAAATTTTTTAAAATTTTTTAAAATTTTTTTTTATATTTTTTATTTAATTTTTTTAAAAATTTTATTTAACTTTTTTTTATTTTTTTTAATTTTGTAAAATTTTTTAAATTTTTTTTTAAATTTTAAAATTTTTTTTAAATGTTTTTAAAATTTTTTTGAAAATTTTATAAAAATTTTTTGAAAATTTTTGAAATTTTTTTGAAAATTTTTGAAATTTTTTTTTAAATTTTTGTATATTTTTTTATGTAATTTTTTTTTTATATTTTAAATTTTTTTTACTTTTTTTAATTTTTTTTTAAAATTTTTAAAATTTTTTGAAAATTTTTTTATATTTTTTATTTAATTTTTTTTAAATTTTTTTAAATCTTTTAAATTTTCAATAATTTTTTTTTAAATTTAAAATTTTTTTGAAAATTTTTTGAAAATTTTATAAAAAATTTTTGAAAATTTTTTAAAATTTTTAAAAATTTTTTTTATATATTTTTTAAATTTTTGTATTTTTTTTTTATTTAAAATTTTTTTATATTTTAAATTTTTTTTACTTTTTTAAATTTTTTAACAATTTTTTAAATTTTTTTTTAAATTTTTATTTTTCTTTTATTTTACTTTTTTAATTTTTTAAATTTAAAATTTTTTTTAATTTTCTTATAATTTTTTTTTAATTTTTTAAATTTTTTTTTAAAATTTTTTAATTTTTTTTCAATTTTTTTAAAAATTTTTATTTAATTTTTTATAATTTAAAAATTAAAATTTTTTTTTTATATTTAATTTTTTTTCAATTTCTTAAAAAATTTTTTAAATTTTTAAAAAAATTTTTAAACTTTTTTAAAAAATTTTTAAAATTTTTTTAAAATTTTTTTTAAAATTTATTTTAAAAAATTTGTTTTAATTTCTTAACAATTTTAAATTTTTTTTAAATTTTATATTTGTTTTATTTTACTTTTTAAATTTTTTTTTAAAATTGTATATGTTTTTTTTAATTTTCTTATAAATTTTTTATTTTTTTTAATTTTTTAAATTTTTTTTTAAATTTTAATAATTTTTTAAAATTTTTTAAAAATTTTTTTGAAAATTTTATAAAATTTTTTTGAAATCTTTTTAAAAATTTTTTGAAAATTTAAAAAAAAATTTTTTTAATTTTTTTTAAAATTTTTATTTAACTTTTTATATATTCTTTAATTTTTTTAAATTTTTTTGAAATTTTTTTATAATTTTTTGAAAATTTTTTTAAATTTTTAAAAAATTTTTTTTATATTTTTTATTTAATTTTTTTAAATTTTTATTTAACTTTTTTTTATTTTTTTTAATTTTGTAAAATTTTTTTAATTTTTTTTTAAATTTTAAATTTTTTTTAAATATTTTTAAAAATTTTTTGAAAATTTTATAAAAATTTTTGAAAATTTTTGAAATTTTTTTTAAAATTTTTATATATATTTTTATTTAAATTTTTTTTTATATTTTAAAATTTTTTTACTTTTTTTATTTTTTTTAAAAAGATTTTTAAAATTTTTTGAAAATTTTCAAAAATTTTTTTTCAATTTTTTTATATTTTTTATTTAATTTTTTTTAAATTTTTTTAATCTTTTAAATTTTTAATAATTTTTTTTAAAATTTAAAATTTTTAAATTTTTTTTTTTAATTTTTTACAAAAAATTTTTTAATTTTGTTTATATTTTTGAAATTTAAAAAATTTTTATTTTAAATCTAATTTTTTTTAAATTTTCTTTACTTTAATTTTTTTTAAAATTAAAAAAAATTTAATTTTTTTAATATTATTTCTTTTTATTTCAAAAAACGTTTTTTTAATTTTTTTAATTTTTTTTTAAATTTTTATTTAACTTTTTTTATTTTTTTTAAATTTTTTTGAAAATATTTTAAAATTTTTTGAAAATTTTTTAAAATTTTTTGAAAATTTTTAAAAATTTTTTTAAAAATTTTTTTATATTTTTTATTTAATTTTTTTTAAATTTTTATTTAACTTTTTTAATTTTTTTTAATTTTGTAAAAATTTTTTTAAAATTATTTAATTTTTTAAAATTTAAAAATTTAAAAAATTTTTTTTATATTTTTTATTTAATTTTTTTCAAAATTTTATTTAACGTTTTTTATTTTTTTTAATTTTTTAAAATTTTTTATTTAATTTTTTAAAATTTAAAAATTTTTTATTTAATTTTTTAAAATTTAAAAATTTTTTTAAAATTTTTTTTTATATTTAATTTTTCAAAAAATTTTAAAATTTTTTTTCAAATTATTTAAAATTTTTAATAAATTTTTTTTAAATTTAAAAATTTTTTGAAAATTTTTGAAAATTTTTTTGAAAATTTTTAATAATTTTTTTTTAAATTTAAAAATTTTTTGAAAATTTTTTATATTTTTTAATTTTTTTTTAAATTTTTATTTAAAATTTAAATTTTATTAAAATTTAAATTTTTTATTTTTTTTTTGATTTTTTACAATTTTTTTTTAAATTTTTTTATATTTTTTAAATTTAAAAAAAAATTTCTATATTTTTTATTTTATTTTAATTTTAAAAAAATTTTATTTATTTTTGTTTTAAATTATTATTTTTTTTAATTTTCATTTGTTTATTTTTTTTTAATTTCTTTAATTTTTCTTTTAAATTTTTGTATATTTTTTTTATTTTAATTTTTTTTATATTTTAAAATTTTTTTACTTTAATTTTTTTTTTTTTGAAAATTTGTTTTAATTTTTTAACAATTTTTAATTTTTTTAAAATTTTTATTTTTCTTTTATTTTACTTTTTTAATTTTTTTAAATTTTAAATGTTTTTTTTTAATTTTCTTATAATTTTTTTACTTTTTTAATTTTTAAATTTTTTAAATTTTTTTTTAAATTTTTTGAAAATTTTAAAAATTTTTTTTGAAAATTTTTAAAAATTTTTTTGAAAATTTAAAAAATTTTTTTTTTTTTTAAATTTTTATTTAACTTTTTATATTTTTTTTTTTTAAATTTTTTTGAAAATTTTTTAAAATTTTTTGAAAATTTTTTAAAATTTTTTGAAAATTTTTTAAAATTTTTTGAAAATTTTTTAAAATTTTAAAAAATTTTTTTTTTATATTTTTTATTTAATTTTTTTTAAAATTTTATTTAACTTTTTTTATTTTTTTTAATTTTGTAAAATTTTTTTAATTTTTTTTTAAATTTTAAATTTTTTTTAAAATGTTTTTAAAAATTTTTTGAAAATTTTTGAAAATTTTAATTAAATTTTTTATATTTTTTTATTTAAAATTTTTTTATATTTTAAAATTTTTTTACTTTTTTTAATTTTTTTTTAAAAAATTTTTAAAATTTTTTGAAAATTTTCAAAAATTTTTTCTCAATTTTTTTATATTTTTTATTTAATTTTTTTTAAATTTTTTTAATCTTTTAAATTTTTAATAATTTTTTTTAAAATTTAAAATTTTTAAAATTTTTTTTTTAATTTTTTACAAAAAATTTTTTAATTTTGTTTATATTTTTAAAATTTAAAAAATTTTTATTTTAAATCTAATTTTTTTAAATTTTCTTTACTTTAATTTTTTTTAAAATTAAAAAAAATTTAATTTTTTTAATATTATTTCTTTTTATTTCAAAAAACGTTTTTTTAATTTTTTTAATTTTTTTTTTAAATTTTTATTTAACTTTTTTTATTTTTTTTAAATTTTTTTGAAAATATTTTAAAATTTTTTGAAAATTTTTTAAAATTTTTTGAAAATTTTTAAAAATTTTTTTAAAAATTTTTTTATATTTTTTATTTAATTTTTTTAAAATTTTTATTTAACTTTTTTAATTTTTTTTAATTTTGTAAAAATTTTTTTAAAATTATTTAATTTTTTAAAATTTAAAAATTTAAAAAATTTTTTTTATATTTTTTATTTAATTTTTTTCAAAATTTTATTTAACGTTTTTTATTTTTTTTAATTTTTTAAAATTTTTTATTTAATTTTTTAAAATTTAAAAATTTTTTATTTAATTTTTTAAAATTTAAAAATTTTTTTAAAATTTTTTTTTATATTTAATTTTTCAAAAAATTTTAAAATTTTTTTTCAAATTATTTAAAATTTTTAATAAATTTTTTTTAAATTTAAAAATTTTTTGAAAATTTTTGAAAATTTTTTTGAAAATTTTTAATAATTTTTTTTTAAATTTAAAAATTTTTTGAAAATTTTTTATATTTTTTAATTTTTTTTTAAATTTTTATTTAAAATTTAAATTTTATTAAAATTTAAATTTTAAATAAAAATTTAAATTTTATTAAAATTTAAATTTTTTATTTTTTTTTTGATTTTTTACAATTTTTTTTTAAATTTTTTTATATTTTTTAAATTTAAAAAAAAATTTCTATATTTTTTATTTTATTTTAATTTTAAAAAAATTTTATTTATTTTTGTTTTAAATTATTATTTTTTTTAATTTTCATTTGTTTATTTTTTTTTAATTTCTTTAATTTTTCTTTTAAATTTTTGTATATTTTTTTTATTTTAATTTTTTTTATATTTTAAAATTTTTTTACTTTAATTTTTTTTTTTTTGAAAATTTGTTTTAATTTTTTAACAATTTTTAATTTTTTTAAAATTTTTATTTTTCTTTTATTTTACTTTTTTAATTTTTTTAAATTTTAAATGTTTTTTTTAATTTTCTTATAATTTTTTTACTTTTTTAATTTTTAAATTTTTTAAATTTTTTTTTAAATTTTTTGAAAATTTTAAAAATTTTTTTTGAAAATTTTTAAAAAATTTTTTGAAAATTTAAAAAAATTTTTTTTTTTAAATTTTTATTTAACTTTTTATATTTTTTTTTTTAAATTTTTTTCAAAATTTTTTAAAATTTTTTGAAAATTTTTTAAAATTTTTTGAAAATTTTTTAAAATTTAAAAAAATTTTTTTTTATATTTTTTATTTAATTTTTTTTAAAATTTTATTTAACTTTTTTTATTTTTTTTAATTTTGTAAAATTTTTTTAATTTTTTTTTAAATTTTAAATTTTTTTTTAAATGTTTTTAAAAATTTTTTGAAAATTTTTGAAAATTTTAATTAAATTTTTGTATATTTTTTTTATTTAAAATTTTTTTATATTTTAAAATTTTTTTACTTTTTTTAATTTTTTTTAAAAAATTTTTAAAATTTTTTGAAAATTTTTAAAAATTTTTTTGAAAATTTTTGAAAATTTTTTGAAAATTTTTAAAAAATTGTTTTTTAATTTTTTTATATTTTTTATTTAATTTTTTTAAAAATTTTTTTTAATCTTTTAAATTTTTAATAATTTTTTTTTAAATTTAAAATTTTTTTGAAAATTTAAAAAAAAATTTTTTTAATTTTTATTTAATTTTTAAAAATTTTTTAAAATTTAAAATTTTTTTTATTTTTTTTTAATTTTTTACAAAAAATTTTTTAATTTTGTTTATATTTTTAAAATTTAAAAAATTTTTATTTTAAATCTAATTTTTTTTAAATTTTCTTTACTTTAATTTTTTTTAAAATTAAAAAAAATTTAATTTTTTTAATATTATTTCTTTTTATTTCAAAAAACGTTTTTTTAATTTTTTTAATTTTTTTTTTAAATTTTTATTTAACTTTTTTTATTTTTTTTAAATTTTTTTGAAAATATTTTAAAATTTTTTGAAAATTTTTTAAAATTTTTTGAAAATTTTTAAAAATTTTTTTAAAAATTTTTTTATATTTTTTATTTATTTTTTTTTAAATTTATTTAACTTTTTTAATTTTTTTAATTTTGTAAAAATTTTTTTAAAATTATTTAATTTTTTAAAATTTAAAAATTTAAAAAATTTTTTTTATATTTTTTATTTAATTTTTTTCAAAATTTTATTTAACGTTTTTTATTTTTTTTAATTTTTTAAAATTTTTTATTTAATTTTTTAAAATTTAAAAATTTTTTATTTAATTTTTTAAAATTTAAAAATTTTTTTAAAATTTTTTTTTATATTTAATTTTTCAAAAAATTTTAAAATTTTTTTTCAAATTATTTAAAATTTTTAATAAATTTTTTTTAAATTTAAAAATTTTTTGAAAATTTTTGAAAATTTTTTTGAAAATTTTTAATAATTTTTTTTTAAATTTAAAAATTTTTTGAAAATTTTTTATATTTTTTAATTTTTTTTTAAATTTTTATTTAAAATTTAAATTTTATTAAAATTTAAATTTTTTATTTTTTTTTTGATTTTTTACAATTTTTTTTAAATTTTTTTATATTTTTTAAATTTAAAAAAAAATTTCTATATTTTTTATTTTATTTTAATTTTAAAAAAATTTTATTTATTTTTGTTTTAAATTATTATTTTTTTTAATTTTCATTTGTTTATTTTTTTTTAATTTCTTTAATTTTTCTTTTAAATTTTTGTATATTTTTTTTATTTTAATTTTTTTTATATTTTAAAATTTTTTTACTTTAATTTTTTTTTTTTTGAAAATTTGTTTTAATTTTTTAACAATTTTTAATTTTTTTAAAATTTTTATTTTTCTTTTATTTTACTTTTTTAATTTTTTTAAATTTTAAATGTTTTTTTTTAATTTTCTTATAATTTTTTTACTTTTTTAATTTTTAAATTTTTTAAATTTTTTTTTAAATTTTTTGAAAATTTTAAAAATTTTTTTTGAAAATTTTTAAAAAATTTTTTGAAAATTTAAAAAATTTTTTTTTTTTAAATTTTTATTTAACTTTTTATATTTTTTTTTTTTAAATTTTTTTGAAAATTTTTTAAAATTTTTTGAAAATTTTTTAAAATTTTTTGAAAATTTTTTAAAATTTTAAAAAATTTTTTTTTTATATTTTTTATTTAATTTTTTTTAAAATTTTATTTAACTTTTTTTATTTTTTTTAATTTTGTAAAATTTTTTTAATTTTTTTTTAAATTTTAAATTTTTTTTAAATGTTTTTAAAAATTTTTTGAAAATTTTTGAAAATTTTAATTAAATTTTTGTATATTTTTTTTATTTAAAATTTTTTTATATTTTAAAATTTTTTTACTTTTTTTAATTTTTTTTTAAAAAATTTTTAAAATTTTTTGAAAATTTTTAAAAATTTTTTTGAAAATTTTTGAAAATTTTTTGAAAATTTTTAAAAAATTGTTTTTTAATTTTTTTATATTTTTTATTTAATTTTTTTAAAAATTTTTTTTAATCTTTTAAATTTTTAATAATTTTTTTTTAAATTTAAAATTTTTTTGAAAATTTAAAAAAAAATTTTTTTAATTTTTATTTAATTTTTAAAAATTTTTTAAAATTTAAAATTTTTTTTATTTTTTTTTAATTTTTTACAAATTTTTAAAAATTTTTTTTATATTTTTTATTTAATATTTTTTAAATTTTTTTTAATCTTTTAAATTTTTAATAATTTTTTTTTAAATTTAAAATTTTTTTGAAAATTTAAAAAAAAAAATTTTTAATTTTTTTATATTTTTTAATTTTTTTTAATTTTTATTTAATTTTTTAAATTTTTTTAAATTTTTTTTAAAACTTTTATTTAATTTTTTTAACTTTTTTATTTTTTTTTTAAATTTAAAATTTTTTTTAAAATTTTTTAAAAATTTTTGAAAATTTTTTAAAATTTTTAAAAATTTTTTTTTATATTTTTTATTTAATTTTTTTTAAATTTTATTTAATTTTTAAAATTTTTTTTAAATTTAAAATTTTTTTTAATTTTTTTTTAATTTTTTACAAAAAATTTTTTAATTTTGTTTATATTTTTAAAATTTAAAAAAATTTAAATCTAAATTTTTTTCAATTTTCTTTACTTTAATTTTTTTTTTAAATTTAAAAAAAATTTAATTTTTTTAAAATTATTTCTTTTTATTTCAAAAAACGTTTTTTTAATTTTTTTAAATTTTATTCTTCCTTTATTTTAATCTTTAAATTTTTAATTTTTTTTTAAATTTTGAGAAAAAAATTTTTAATTTATTTATTTTTTTTTAATTTTTATTTTTCTTTTAATTTACTTTTTTATTTTTTTTAAATTTTAAATTTTTTTTTAAATTTTCTTTTTTCTTTAAATTTTTTAAATTTTTAAATTTTTTTTTTAATTTTTAACAATTTTTAAATTTTTTTTTAAATTTTTATTTTTCTTTTATTTTACTTTTTTAATTTTTTTAAATTTTAAATATTTTTTTTTAATTTTCTTATAATTTTTTTATTTTTTTGAAATTTTTTAATTTTTTTGAAATTTTTTTGAAATTTTTATTTAATTTTAAAAAAATTTTTTAATTTTTTTAAATTTTTTTAAAATTTTTAAAATTTTTTTAAAAGTTTAAAATTTTTTTTCAAATTTTTGAAATTTTTTAATTTATTTTTTTTTAAATTTTTTAAATTTTTTTTAAAAAAATTGTTTTAATTTTTTAACAATTTTGTAATTTTTTTAAAATTTTTATTTTTCTTTTATTTTACTTTTTTAATTTTTTTAAATTTTTTTAAAATTTTTAAAAATTTTTAAAAGTTTAAATTTTTTTTCAAATTATTTGAAATTTTTTAAATTTATTTTTTTTATTTTTATCTTTAAATTTTTAAAATTTTTTTTAAAAAATTGTTTTAATTTTTTAACAATTTTGTAATTTTTTTAAAATTTTTATTTAACTTTTTTTATTTTTTTTTAATTTTTTAAAAAAAAAATTTGAAATTTTTTTAAAATTTTTTTGAAAATTTGTAAATTTTCTTATATTTTTTAAAAAATTTGTTTTAATTTTTCAACAATTTTTAAATTTTTTAAAAATTTTTATTATTCTTTTATTTTACTTTTTTAATTTTTTTAAATTTTAAATATTTTTTTTTAATTTTCTTATAATATTTTATATTTTTTAAAATTTTTTAATTTTTTAAAATTTTTTTTGAAAATATTTTTTTTAATTTTTTTAATTTTTTTAAAATTTTTATTTAATTTTTTAAATTTTTTTAATTTTTTTGAAAATTTGTGAATTTTTTTATATTTTTTAAAAAATTTGTTTTAATTTTTCAACAATTTTTAAATTTTTTAAAAATTTTTATTATTCTTTTATTTTACTTTTTTAATTTTTTTAAATTTTAAATATGTTTTTTAATTTTCTTATAATTTTTTTATTTTTTTTGAAATTTTTTAATTTTTTTTAATTTTTTTTGAAATTTTTATTTAATTTTAAAAAAATTTTTAATTTTTTTAAATTTTTTTAAAATTTTTAAAATTTTTTTAAAAGTTTAAATTTTTTTTCAAATTATTTGAAATTTTTTAAATTTATTTTTTTTTATTTTTATCTTTAAATTTTTAAAAAAATTTTTTAAAAAATTGTTTTAATTTTTTAACAATTTTGTAATTTTTTTAAAATTTTTATTTAACTTTTTTTATTTTTTTTTAATTTTTTAAAAAAAAAATTTGAAATTTTTTAAAATTTTTTTATATTTTTTAAAAAATTTGTTTTAATTTTTCAACAATTTTTAAATTTTTTAAAAAATTTTATTATTCTTTTATTTTACTTTTTTAATTTTTTTTAAATTTTGAATGTTTTTTTAATTTTCTTATAATTTTTTTATTTTTTTTAACTTTTTTAATTTTTTTTAAATTTAAAATTTTTTTGAAAATTTTAAAAAATTTTTTTTTAATTTTTTTATATTTTTTAATTTTTTTTAATTTTAATTTAATTTTTAAAATTTTTTTGAAATTTAAAATTTTTTTATATTTTTTTTTTAATTTTTTACAAATTTTTTTTTAATTTTTTTATATTTTTTTAATTTTAAAAAAAATTTCTTTATTTTTTATTTTTTTTTAATTTTTTAATTTTTTGAAATTTTTATTTAATTTTAAAAATTTTTTTAATTTTTTTTAAATTTTTTTATATTTTAAAATTTTTTTAATTTTTTTTAAATTTTTTTATATTTTAAAATTTTTTTATTTTAATTTTTTTTATTTTTTTAAAAAAATTTTTAAAAATTTTTTTTCATTTTTTTTTTTAAATTTTTATTTAATTTTTTTAAATTTTTTTAAAAAAATTTTTTTATTTTTTTTTATATTTAAATTTTTTTAAAATTTTTTTAAAAGTTAAAATTTTTTTTCAAATTATTTGAAATTTTTTAAATTTATTTTTTTTTTTAAATTTTTTAAAATTTTTTTTTAAAAAATTGTTTTAATTTTTTAACAATTTTGTAATTTAATTTTTTAAAAAATTTTTTTTAACAATTTTGTAATTTAATTTTTTAAAAAAAAATTTTGAAAATTTTTAAAAATTTTTTTAAATTTTTTTTTTAATTTTTTATTAATTTTTCAAAAACATTTTTTTAATTTTGATTAGATTTTTAAAATTTAAAAAAAAAATTTTAAAATTTTTTAAAAAAAATTTTAAAAAAGTAAAAAAATTTTAAAATATAAAAAAATTTAAAATAAAAAAAATATACAAAAATTTAAAAGAAAAATAAAAAAATAAACAAATAAATATTTAAAAAAATAAAAAAAAATAAATTTTTTTTTTTAAAATTAAAAAAAATAAAAAATAAAGAAAATTTTTTTTTAAATTTAAAAAATATAAAAAAATTTTTAAAAAATTTGTAAAAAATTAAAAAAAATATAAAAAAATTTTAAATTTTAAAAAAATTTAAAAAATTAAATAAAAATTAAAAAAAAAAATTTAAAAATATAAAAAGATTAAAAAAAATTTTTTAAAAAATTTCAAAAAATTTTATAAATTTTTTTATATTTAAAAATTTTTTGAAAATTTTTTTAAAAATTTTTTTAAATTTTTTTAAAAATTTTTTAAAATTTTTTTTAAAATAATTGTTTTAATTTTTTAACAATTTTTTAAATTTTTTTTAATTTTTTAAAAAAAAATTAAATTTCTTTTCTTTAATTATTTTTCATTTAAAAAAATTTTTTCTTAATTTTTAAAAATTTTTTTTTAATTTTTTAAAATTTTTAAATTTTTTTTTAATTTTCTTATAATTTTTTATTTTTTAAAATTTTTTTAAAATTCTTTTTTAAAAAAATTGTTTTAATTTTTTAACAAAATTTTTTAAAAATTTTTTTTATTTTTTTCAATTTTTTTTCATTTTTGTTAAATTTTTAGAAAAATTTTTAAATTTTTTTTTTATTTTTAAAATTTTTTTTAAAATTGAAAAAAAAAGTTTTTTATATTTTATTTTAATTTTTTAACAATATCTTTTTAAAAAAAATTATTTGTGTTTTTTAAATTTTTTTCTATATTTTTAAAATTTTTTTTATTTTTTTAATTTTTTTTCATTTTTTTTTAATTTTTAAAAAACCTTTTAAAATTTTTTTGAATTTTTATTTGTTTATTTTTTTTTCTTCTAAATTTTTGTATATTTTTTTTATTTAAATTTTTTTGTATTTAAATTTTTTTATTTTAATTTTTTTAAATTTTTTTAAATTTTTTTTTAAATTTTTTTAAAATTTTTTTTAATTTTTTTAAAAAAAAAAAATTTCTATATTTTTTATTTATTTAATTTTTTTAAAAAATTTTTTTAAATTTTTTTAAAAATTTTGTTCATATTTTTTGAATTTTTATTTGTTTATTTTTTTTTCTTTTAATTTTTTGTATATTTTTTTATTAAATTTTTTTTTTGTATTTTAAAATCTTTTATTTTAATTTATTTATATTTTTTTAAATTTAAAAAAAAAATTAAATTTTTTTTTAATTTTTCTCCACTTTAATTTTTAATTTTTTTTAATTTTCTTAAATTTAATTTTTTTTAAATTTAAAATTTTTTTATTTTTTTTTAAATTATAATTTTTTTATTTGAAAAAATGTTTTTTTAATTTTTATTTTTCTTTTATTTTAATTTCTTTAAATTTTTTCAAATTTTAAAATTTTTTTAATTTTCTTATAATTTTTTTATTTTTTTTTTAAATTTTTAAAATTTTTTTTTAATTTCTTATAATTTTTTTTATTTTTTATAATTTTTTTTAAAACTTAAAAAAAAAAAATTTTAATTTTGTTTTAATTTTTTAACAATTTCTTTTAAAAAAATTTATTTATGTTTTTGAAATTTTTTTCTTAATTTTTTTAATTTTTAAAATTTTTTTTTTTAATTTTTAAATTTTTTTTTTTAATTTTTAAAATTTTTTTTTTAAAATTTGTTTTAATTTTTTAACAAAATTTTTTTTAATTTTTTAAAATTTTTAAAAATTTTTTTTTCTATATTTTTTAATTTTTTTCATTTTTAAATTTTTCTTTCATTTTTTTAAAATTTTTTTAAAAAACTTTTTAAAATATTTTTTATTTTTTAAAATTTTTATTTGTTTATGTTTTTTATTTTTCTTCTAAATTTTTGTATATTTTTTTTATTTAAAATTTTTTTGTATTTAAATTTTTTTATTTTAATTTTTTAAAATTTTTAAAAAATTTTTTTGTTTTTTTAAATTTTTTTATTTTTTTATTAATTTTTTTAATTTTTTTAAAAAATTTAAAAATTTTTTTTTTAATTTTTAATTTTTTTTTTAATTTTCTTATAATTTTTTTTATTTTTTTTTAATCTTTTAAAATTTTTTTTTAATTTTTAAAAATTTTTTTTTAATTTTTTAAAAAATTTTTTTAATTTTCGTATAATTTTTTTTTAATTTTTAATAGTTCTTTTAAAATTTAAACAATTTTTTTTTAATATTGTTTTAATTTTATAACAATTTCTTTTTAAAAAAATTTTATTTATGTTTTTAAATTTTTTCTACATTTTTTAATTTTTTTCTTTTTTAAATTTTTTTTTAGTTTTAAAAATTTTTTTAATTTTTTTAAATTTAAATTTTTTTTTAATTTTGTTATAATTTTTATTTTTTAAAATTTTTTTTAAATTTCTTATAATTTTTTTATTTTTTAAATTTTTTTTCAATTTTCTTATAATTTTTTTATTTTTTTAAATTTTTTTAAATTTTTTTAAAATTTTTTTTAAAAAAAATTGTTTTAATTTTTTAACAATTTTTTAATTTTTTTTTTAATTTTTATTTTTCTTTTATTTTACTTTTTTAATTTTTTTAAATTTTAAATTTTTTTTTAATTTTCTTATAATTTTTTTATTTTTTAAATTTTTTTTTTAATTTTTTAAAAAAAATTAAATTTCTTTTCTTTAATTATTTTTCATTTAAAAAAATTTTTTCTTAATTTTTAAAATTTTTTTTTTAATTTTTTAAAATTTTTAAATTTTTTTTTAATTTTCTTATAATTTTTTATTTTTTTAAATTTTTTTTAAATTTTTTTTTAAAAAATTGTTTTAATTTTTTAACAATTTTGTAATTTAATTTTTTAAAAATTTTTTTTTAACAATTTTGTAATTTAATTTTTTAAAAAAAAATTTTGAAAATTTTTAAAATTTTTTTTAAATTTTTTTTTTTAATTTTTTATTAATTTTTCAAAAACATTTTTTTAATTTTGATTAGATTTTTAAAATTTAAAAAAAAAAATTTTAAAATTTTTTAAAAAAAAATTTAAAAAAGTAAAAAAATTTTAAAATATAAAAAAATTTAAAATAAAAAAAATATACAAAAATTTAAAAGAAAAATAAAAAAATAAACAAATAAATATTTAAAAAAATAAAAAAAAATAATTTTTTTTTTAAAATTAAAAAAAATAAAAAATAAAGAAAATTTTTTTTAAATTTAAAAAATATAAAAAAATTTTAAAAAAATTTGTAAAAAATTAAAAAAAATATAAAAAAATTTTAAATTTTAAAAAAATTTAAAAAATTAAATAAAAATTAAAAAAAAATTTAAAATTATAAAAAGATTAAAAAAATTTTTTTAAAAAATTTCAAAAAATTTTATAAATTTTTTTATATTTAAAATTTTTTGAAAATTTTTTTAAAAATTTTTTTAAATTTTTTTAAAAATTTTTTAAAATTTTTTTTAAAATAATTGTTTTAATTTTTTAACAATTTTTTAAATTTTTTTTTTAATTTTTATTTTTCTTTTATTTTACTTTTTTAATTTTTTTAAATTTTAAATTTTTTTTTAATTTTCTTATAATTTTTTTATTTTTTAAATTTTTTTTTTAATTTTTAAAAAAAAATTAAATTTCTTTTCTTTAATTATTTTTCATTTAAAAAAATTTTTTCTTAATTTTTAAAATTTTTTTTTTAATTTTTTAAAATTTTTAAATTTTTTTTTAATTTTCTTATAATTTTTTATTTTTTTAAATTTTTTTAAATTTTTTTTTAAAAAAATTGTTTTAATTTTTTAACAAAATTTTTTAAAAATTTTTTTATTTTTTTCAATTTTTTTTCATTTTTGTTAAATTTTTAGAAAAATTTTAAAATTTTTTTTTAATTTTTAAAATTTTTTTTAAAATTGAAAAAAAAAGTTTTTTATATTTTATTTTAATTTTTTAACAATATCTTTTTAAAAAAAATTATTTGTGTTTTTTAAATTTTTTTCTATATTTTTAAAATTTTTTTTATTTTTTTAAATTTTTTTTCATTTTTTTTTAATTTTTTAAAAAACCTTTTAAAATTTTTTTGAATTTTTATTTGTTTATTTTTTTTTCTTCTAAATTTTTGTATATTATTTTTATTTAAATTTTTTTGTATTTAAATTTTTTTATTTTAATTTTTTTAAATTTTTTAAAATTTTTTTTTAAATTTTTTTAAAATTTTTTTTAATTTTTTTAAAAAAAAAAATTTCTATATTTTTTATTTATTTAATTTTTTTAAAAAATTTTTTTAAATTTTTTTAAAAATTTTGTTCATATTTTTTGAATTTTTATTTGTTTATTTTTTTTTCTTTTAATTTTTTGTATATTTTTTTATTAAAATTTTTTTTTGTATTTTAAAATCTTTTATTTTAATTTATTTATATTTTTTTAAATTTAAAAAAAAAATTAAATTTTTTTTTAATTTTTCTCCACTTTAATTTTTAATTTTTTTTAATTTTCTTAAATTTAATTTTTTTTAAATTTAAAATTTTTTTATTTTTTTTTAAATTATAATTTTTTTATTTGAAAAAATGTTTTTTTAATTTTTATTTTTCTTTTATTTTAATTTCTTTAAATTTTTTCAAATTTTAAAATTTTTTTTAATTTTCTTATAATTTTTTTATTTTTTTTTTAAATTTTTAAAATTTTTTTTTAATTTCTTATAATTTTTTTTATTTTTTATAATTTTTTTTTAAAATTTAAAAAAAAAAATTTTAATTTTGTTTTAATTTTTTAACAATTTCTTTTAAAAAAATTTATTTATGTTTTTGAAATTTTTTTCTTAATTTTTTTAATTTTTAAAATTTTTTTTTTTAATTTTTAAATTTTTTTTTTAATTTTTAAAAATTTTTTTTTAAAATTTGTTTTAATTTTTTAACAAAATTTTTTTTAATTTTTTAAAATTTTTTTAAATTTTTTTTTCTATATTTTTTAATTTTTTTCTTTTTTAAATTTTTTTTTAGTTTTAAAAATTTTTTTAATTTTTTAAATTTAAATTTTTTTTTAATTTTGTTATAATTTTTTATTTTTTAAAATTTTTTTTAATTTTCTTATAATTTTTTTATTTTTTAAATTTTTTTTTAATTTTCTTATAATTTTTTTATTTTTTTAAATTTTTTTAAATTTTTTTAAAATTTTTTTTAAAAAAATTGTTTTAATTTTTTAACAATTTTTTAAATTTTTTTTTAATTTTTATTTTTCTTTTATTTTACTTTTTTAATTTTTTTAAATTTTAAATTTTTTTTTAATTTTCTTATAATTTTTTTATTTTTTAAATTTTTTTTTTAATTTTTTAAAAAAAATTAAATTTCTTTTCTTTAATTATTTTTCATTTAAAAAAATTTTTTCTTAATTTTTAAAATTTTTTTTTTAATTTTTTAAAATTTTTAAATTTTTTTTTAATTTTCTTATAATTTTTTATTTTTTTAAATTTTTTTTAAATTTTTTTTTAAAAAATTGTTTTAATTTTTTAACAATTTTGTAATTTAATTTTTTAAAAAATTTTTTTTAACAATTTTGTAATTTAATTTTTTAAAAAAAAAATTGAAAATTTTTTAAAATTTTTTTTAAATTTTTTTTTTAATTTTTTATTAATTTTTCAAAAACATTTTTTTAATTTTGATTAGATTTTTAAAATTTAAAAAAAAAATTTTAAAATTTTTTAAAAAAAATTTTAAAAAAGTAAAAAAATTTTAAAATATAAAAAAATTTAAAATAAAAAAAATATACAAAAATTTAAAAGAAAAATAAAAAAATAAACAAATAAATATTTAAAAAAATAAAAAAAAATAAATTTTTTTTTTAAAATTAAAAAAAATAAAAAATAAAGAAAATTTTTTTTAAATTTAAAAAATATAAAAAAATTTTAAAAAAATTTGTAAAAAATTAAAAAAAATATAAAAAAATTTTAAATTTTAAAAAAATTTAAAAAATTAAATAAAAATTAAAAAAAAAATTTAAAAATATAAAAAGATTAAAAAATTTTTTTTTAAAAATTTCAAAAAATATTATAAATTTTTTTATATTTAAAAATTTTTTCAAAATTTTTTTAAAAATTTTTTTAAATTTTTTTAAAAATTTTTTAAAATTTTTTTTAAAATAATTGTTTTAATTTTTTAACAATTTTTTAAATTTTTTTTTTAATTTTTATTTTTCTTTTATTTTACTTTTTTAATTTTTTTAAATTTTAAATTTTTTTTTAATTTTCTTATAATTTTTTTATTTTTTAAATTTTTTTTTTAATTTTTAAAAAAAAATTAAATTTCTTTTCTTTAATTATTTTTCATTTAAAAAAATTTTTTCTTAATTTTTAAAATTTTTTTTTTAATTTTTTAAAATTTTTAAATTTTTTTTTAATTTTCTTATAATTTTTTATTTTTTAAATTTTTTTTAAATTTTTTTTTAAAAAAATTGTTTTAATTTTTTAACAAAATTTTTTAAAAATTTTTTTTATTTTTTTCAATTTTTTTTCATTTTTGTTAAATTTTTAGAAAAATTTTAAAATTTTTTTTTAATTTTTAAAATTTTTTTTAAAATTGAAAAAAAAAGTTTTTTATATTTTATTTTAATTTTTTAACAATATCTTTTTAAAAAAAATTATTTGTGTTTTTTAAATTTTTTTCTATATTTTTAAAATTTTTTTTATTTTTTTAAATTTTTTTTCATTTTTTTTTAATTTTTTAAAAAACCTTTTAAAATTTTTTTGAATTTTTATTTGTTTATTTTTTTTTCTTCTAAATTTTTGTATATTATTTTTATTTAAATTTTTTTGTATTTAAATTTTTTTATTTTAATTTTTTTAAATTTTTTAAAATTTTTTTTTAAAATTTTTTAAAATTTTTTTTAATTTTTTTAAAAAAAAAAATTTCTATATTTTTTATTTATTTAATTTTTTTAAAAAATTTTTTTAAATTTTTTTAAAAATTTTGTTCATATTTTTTGAATTTTTATTTGTTTATTTTTTTTTCTTTTAATTTTTTGTATATTTTTTTATTAAAATTTTTTTTTGTATTTTAAAATCTTTTATTTTAATTTATTTATATTTTTTTAAATTTAAAAAAAAAATTAAATTTTTTTTTAATTTTTCTCCACTTTAATTTTTAATTTTTTTTAATTTTCTTAAATTTAATTTTTTTTAAATTTAAAATTTTTTTATTTTTTTTAAATTATAATTTTTTTATTTGAAAAAATGTTTTTTTAATTTTTATTTTTCTTTTATTTTAATTTCTTTAAATTTTTTCAAATTTTAAAATTTTTTTTAATTTTCTTATAATTTTTTTATTTTTTTTTTAAATTTTTAAAATTTTTTTTTAATTTCTTATAATTTTTTTTATTTTTTATAATTTTTTTTTAAAATTTAAAAAAAAAAAATTTTAATAATTTCTTTTAAAAAAATTTATTTATGTTTTTGAAATTTTTTTCTTAATTTTTTAATTTTTAAATTTTTTTTTTAATTTTTAAATTTTTTTTTAATTTTAAAAATTTTTTTTTAAAATTTGTTTTAATTTTTTAACTAAAATTTGTTTTAATTTTTTAACAAAATTTTTTTTAATTTTTTAAAATTTTTTTAAATTTTTTTTTCTATATTTTTTAATTTTTTTCTTTTTTAAATTTTTTTTTAGTTTTAAAAATTTTTTTAATTTTTTAAATTTAAATTTTTTTTTAATTTTGTTATAATTTTTTATTTTTTAAAATTTTTTTTAATTTTCTTATAATTTTTTTATTTTTTAAATTTTTTTTTAATTTTCTTATAATTTTTTTATTTTTTTAAATTTTTTTAAATTTTTTTAAAATTTTTTTTAAAAAAATTGTTTTAATTTTTTAACAATTTTTTAAATTTTTTTTTAATTTTTATTTTTCTTTTATTTTACTTTTTTAATTTTTTTAAATTTTAAATTTTTTTTTAATTTTCTTATAATTTTTTTATTTTTTAAATTTTTTTTTTAATTTTTTAAAAAAAATTAAATTTCTTTTCTTTAATTATTTTTCATTTAAAAAAATTTTTTCTTAATTTTTAAAATTTTTTTTTTAATTTTTTAAAATTTTTAAATTTTTTTTTAATTTTCTTATAATTTTTTATTTTTTTAAATTTTTTTTAAATTTTTTTTTAAAAAATTGTTTTAATTTTTTAACAATTTTGTAATTTAATTTTTTAAAAAATTTTTT
>NW_027486166.1:0-25782 GCF_050908995.1 Andrena cerasifolii
TTTCAAAAAATTTTAAAGAAATTTAAATATAAAAAAAATATAATTTTTTTTTAAAAAAATTTTAAAAAATTAAATAAAAATTTTTAAAAAAAATTGAAAAAAAATTTTTTAAAAATTTTTTAAAAAAAATAAAAAAAATTAAAGTCAAAAAATTTTAAAATATAAAAAAAACTTTAAAATAAAAAAAATATACAAAAATTTAAAAGAAAAATAAAAGGAATTAAAAAAAATAAACAAATAAAATTTAAAAAAAATAATAATTTAAAACAAAAATAAATAAAAATTTTTTAAAATTAAAATAAAATAAAAAATAAAGAAATTTTTTTTTAAATTTAAAAAATATTAAAAAATTTTAAAAAAAATTGTAAAAAATATAAAAAAATTAATAAAAAATTTGAAATTTTTCAAAAAAATTAAAAAAATTTTCAAATTTTTTTTTTAAAAATTAAAAAAATAAAAATTTAAAAAAATTTTTATAAAATTTAAAAAAAATTTTAAAAAAATTTTCAAAAAATTTTTAAAAAATTTTCAAAAAAATTTAAAAAAAATTAAAAAAATTTTAAAAAGTTAAAAAAAATTTTAAAAATTTTAAAAATTAAAAAAAAATAAAAAATTTATAAGAAAATTAAAAAAAACATACAAAATTTTTAAAAAAATTTAAAAAATAAAATAAAACAAATATAAAATTTAAAAAAAAAATTTAAAAATTGTTAAGAAATTAAAACAAATTTTTTAAAATAAATTTTAAAAAATTTTTAAAAAAAATTTAAAAATTTTTAAAAAAAATTTAAAAATTTTTTAAAAAAATTAAAAAATTTTTAAAAAATTAAAAAAAATAAAAAAAGTTAAATAAAAATTAAAAAAAATTAAATAAAAAATATAAAAAAATTTTAAGAAAATTTTAAAGAATTTTAAAAAATTTTCAAAAAATTTTAAAAAATTAAAAAAAATAAAAAAGTTAAATAAAAATTTTAAAAAAAATTTTAAAAAATTAAAAAATTTTTTCTTTATATTTTCAAAAAAATTTTTAAAAATTTTCAAAATTTAAAAAAAATTTTAAAAATTTTAAAAATTTAAAAAAAAATTTTAAAAAATTTAAAAATTAAAAAAAATTTTAAAAAATTTAAAAATTTTAAAAAAATTAAAAAAATAAATAAAAAATTTATAAGATAATTAAAAAAAATATAAAATTTTTAAAAATTTTAAAAAAAATTTTTAAAAAATTTTAAAAATTTTTAAAAATTAAATAAAAAATATAAAAAATTTTAAAAAATTTTCAAATTTTTTTTAAAAAATTAAAAAAAATAAAAAAGTTAAATAAAAATTTAAAAAAAAATTAAAAAATTAAAAAAATTTTTTTTTTAAATTTTCAAAAATTTTTTAGAAAATTTTCAAAAAAATTAAAAAAAATAAAAAATTTTAAAATATAAAAAAATTTACAAAAATTTAAAAGAAAATAAAAGAAATTAAAAAAAAATAAACAAATAAAAATTTTAAAAAATAATAATTTAAAACAAAAATAAATAAATAAAATTTTAAAATTAGAATAAAATAAAAAATAAAGAAATTTTTTTTAAATTTAAAAAATATAAAAAAATTAAAAAAAAATGTAAAAAATATAAAAAAAATTTCGAAAAATTAAAAAAAAAATTTTTAAAAATTAAAAAATTTTAAAAATTTAAAAATTTAAAAAAAAATTATAAGAAAATTAAAAAAAAAATTTTTTAAATTTTCAAAAAAATTTTAAAAAATTTTCAAAAAATTTTTTAAAAATTTTCAAAAAATTTAAAAAAAATTTTAAAAAAATTAAATTTAAAAAAATAAAAAAATTATAAGAAAATTAAAAAAAAAACATTTAAAATTTAAAAAATTAAAAAAGTAAAATAAAAGAAAAATAAAAATTTAAAAAAAAATTTAAAAATTGTTAAAAAATTAAAACAATTTTCTTAAAAAAAAATTTTAAAATTTTTTTAAGAAAAATTTTAAAAATTTTTAAGAAAAATTTTAAAAAATTTTCAAAAAATTTTCAAAAATTTTTTTAAAAAAAATTAAAAAAAGTAAAAAAATTTTAAAATATAAAAAATTTAAATAAAAACAATATACAAAAATTTAAAAAAAATATAAAAAAAAATTTGAAAATTTTCAAAAAATTTTTATAAAATTTTCAAAAAAATTTTAAAAGCATTTTAAAAATTTTTTAAAATTTAAAAAAAATTAAACAAAATTTAAATAATTAAAAAAAATAAAAAAAGTTAAATAAAAATTTTTAAAAAATTAAATAAAAAATATAAAAAGTTTTAAAAAATTTTCAAAAAATTTAAAAAAATTAAAAAAAATATATAAAGTTAAATTAAAATTAAAAAAAATTAAAAAAAAAATTTTTTGAATTTTCAAAAAAAATTTTTAAAAATTTTCAAAAAATTTTCAAAAAAATTTAAAAAATTTTAAAAAATTTTTAAAATTTAAAAAAAAATTTAAAAATTAAAAAAAAATAAAAAAATTATAAGAAAATTATAAAAAACATACAATTTTTTTAAAAAATTTAAAAAGTAAAATAAAACAAATAAAATTTAAAAAAAATTTAAAAATTTTTAAAAAATTAAAACAATTTTTAAAAAAAAAATTTTTTAAAAAAAATTTTAAAAAATTTAAAAATTTAAAAAAAAAATTATAAGAAAATTTAAAAAAATTTAAAATTTAAAAAAATTAAAAAAGTAAAATTTAAAAAATTAAAAAAGTAAAATAAAAGAAAAATAAAAATTTAAAAAAAAAATTTAAAAAATTAAAACAATTTTTTTAAAAAAAAAATTTAAAAAATTTTTTTAAAAAAATTTTAAAAAATTTTCAAAAAATTTTCAAAATTTAAAAAAAAAATTAAAAAAAGTAAAAAAAATTTAAAATATAAAAAAAATTAAATAAAAAAATATACAAAAATTTTAAAAAAATATAAAAAAAATTTTAAAAAATTTTAAAAAATATAAATAAAAAATTTTAAAATATAAAAATTTAAAATAAAAAAATTAATAAAAATTTAAAATATAAAAAAAATAAATTAAAAAAAATTATACAAAAATTTAAAAGAAAAATAAAAGAAATTAAAAAAATAAACAAATAAATTAAAAAAATAATAATTTAAAAATTAAAATAAAATAAAAAATAAAGAAATTTTTTTTTAAATTTAAAAAATATTAAAAAATTATTAAAAAAATTGTAAAAAATATAAAAAAATTTAAAAAAAATTTCAAAATTTTTCAAAAAAATTTAAAAAAATTTTCAATTTTTTTTTAAAAAAATTAAAAAAATAAAAAAGTTAATTAAAAATTTTTAAAAATTTTTAAAAAAATTAAAAAAAATTTTTTTTAATTTTCAAAAAAAATTTAAAAAAAATAAAAAAAATTTAAAATATAAAAAAATTTAAAATAAAAAAAATATACAAAAATTTAAAAGAAAAATAAAAGAAATTAAAAAAAATAAACAAATAAAAATTTAAAAAAATAATAATTTAAAACAAAAATAAATATTTTTTTTTAAAATTAAAATAAAATAAAAAATAAAGAAATTTTTTTTAAATTTAAAAATATAAAAAAAATTTTAAAAAAATTTGTAAAAAATTAAAAAAAAAATAAAAAAAAATTTTAAATTTTAAAAAAATTAAAAAATTAAAAAAAATTAAAAAATATAAAAAAATTAAAAAAAAAATTTTAAAAATTTTCAAAAAATTTTAAAATATTTTTCAAAATAATTTTAAAAAATTTTCAAATTTTTTTTTAAAAAAATTAAAAAAATAAAGAAATTAATTAAAAATTTTTAAAAAATTTAAAAAAATTAAAAAAATTTTTTTTAAATTTTCAAAAAAAATTTTAAAAAAATAAAAAAAATTTTAAATATAAAAAATTTAAAATAAAAAAAATATACAAAAATTTAAAAGAAAAATAAAAGAAATTAAAAAAAATAAACAAATAAAATTTTAAAACATAATAATTTAAAACAAAAATAAATAAATTTTTTTTTAAATTTAAAATAAAATAAAAAATAAAGAAAATTTTGTTTAAATCTAAAAAATATAAAAAAATTTTAAAAAAATTGTAAAAATTATAAAAAAATTAAAAAAAAAATTTAAAAAATTTAAAAAAAAATTAAAAAAATTTTCAAATTTTTTTTAAAAAAATTAAAAAAATAAAAATTTAAAAAATTTCAAAAAATTTTAAAAATTTTCAAAAAATTTTTAAAAAATTTTCAAAAAAATTAAAAAAAAATTAAATAAAATTTTAAAAAGTTAAAAAAAATTTAAAAAATTTTAAAAATTAAAAAAAAATAAAAAATTTATAAGAAAATTAAAAAAAACATATAAAATTTTTAAAAAAATTTAAAAAATAAAATAAAATAAATATAAAATTTAAAAAAAAAAATTAAAAATTGTTAAGGAATTAAAACAAATTTTTAAAAATAAATTTTAAAAAAATTTTAAAAAAAATTTAAAAAAATTTTAAAATTTAAAAAAAATTATTAAAGAATTTAAAAAATTAAACAAAAATTTAAAAAAAAATTAAATAAAAAATATAAAAAAAATTTTAAAAAAAATTTTTAAAAATTTTCAAAAAATTTTAAAAAAATTTCAAAAAAAATTTTAAAAATTTTCAATTTTTTTTTAAAAAATTAAAAAAATAAAAAAAAGTTAAATAAAAATTAAAAAAAAATTTTTAAAAAATTAAAAAAAAAATTTTTTTTTAATTTAAAAAAAAAATTTTAAAAATTTTCAAAAAATTTTCAAAATTTTTTTAAAAAAAAATTAAAAAAATAAAAAAATTTTAAAATATAAAAAAAAATTAAATAAAAAAAATATACAAAAATTTAAAAAAAATATAAAAAAAAATTTAAAAAATTTTCAAAAAATTTTTAAAAAATTTTCAAAAAATTTTTAAAAAATTTTCAAAATTTTTTTTAAAAAAATTAAAAAAAATTAAAATAAAAAAAAATTAAATAAAAAAATATACAAAAATTTAAAAGAAAAATAAAAATTTAAAAAAAATAAACAAATAAAAATTTAAAAAAATAATAATTTAAAACAAAAATAAATAAAAAATTTTTTAAATTTAAAATAAAATAAAAAATAAAGAAATTTTTTTTTAAATTTAAAAAATATAAAAAAATTTTAAAAAAATTGTAAAAAATATAAAAAAATTTAAAAAAAATTGTAAAAAATATAAAAAAATTTAAAAAAAAAATTTCAAAAATTTTCAAAAAAATTAAAAAAATTTTCAAATTTTTATTTAAAAAAAATAAAAAAATAAAAATTTAAAAAATTTCAAAAAATTTTTAAAAAATTTTCAAAAATTTTTTAAAAAATTTTCAAAAAAATTTTAAAAAAATTTTAAAAAATTTTAAAAAAATTTTAAAAAATTTTAAAAAAATTTTAAAAAATTTTAAAAAAATTTAAAAAAATTTTAAAAATTAAAAAAAAAAAAAAATTTATAAGAAAATTAAAAAAAACATAAAATTTTTTAAAAAATTTAAAAAGTAAAATAAAACAAATATAAAATTTTAAACAAAAAATTTAAAAATTGTTAAGGAATTAAAACAAATTTTTTAAAATAAATTTTAAAAAAATTTAAAAAAAAATTTAAAAAAATTTTTAAATTTAAAAAAAATTATTAAAGAATTTAAAAAATTAAACAAAAATTAAAAAAAATTAAATAAAAAATATAAAAAAAATTTAAAAAAAAAATTTTTTTAAATTTTCAAAAAATTTTAAAATTTTTTAAAAATTTTCAAAAAATTTTAAAAAATTTTCAAAAAAAATTTTAAAAATTTTTAATTTTTTTTTTAAAATATTAAAAAAAATAAAAAAATGTTAAATAAAAATTAGAAAAAAAAAATTTTAAAAATTAAAAAAAAAAATTTTTTTTAATTTAAAAACAAAATTTTAAAAATTTTCAAAAAATTTTCAAAATTTTTTTAAAAAAAAATTAAAAAAATAAAAAAAATTTAAAATATAAAAAAAATTAAATAAAAAAATATACAAAAATTTAAAAAAAATATAAAAAAAATTTTAAAAAATTTTCAAAAATTTTTAAAAAATTTTCAAATTTTTTTTTAAAAAAATTAAAAAAAATTAAAATAAAAAAATTTTAAAAATAAAAAAAAAATTTAAAAAAAAATATACAAAAATTTAAAAGAAAAATAAAAATTTAAAAAAAAATTAAAAAATTCTTAAAAAATTAAAACAATTTGTTTTAAATTTTTTTTTAAAAAAATAAAAAAAAATTAAAGTAAAAAAATTTTAAAATATAAAACAAATTAAAATAAAAAAAATATACAAAAATTTAAAAGAAAAATAAAAGAAATTAAAAAAAATAAACAAATAAAATTTAAAAAAATAATAATTTAAAACAAAAATAAATAATTTTTATAAAAATTAAAATAAAATAAAAAATAAAGAAATTTTTTTTTAAATTTAAAAAATATAAAAAGATTAAAAAAAATTGTAACAAATATAAAAAAATTTAAAAAAAATTTCAAAAATTTTCAAACAAATTAAAAAAATTTCCAAATTTTTTTTTAAAAAAAATTAAAAAAATAAAAATTTAAAAAATTTCAAAAAATTTTTAAAAAATTTTCAAAAAATTTTTAAAAAATATTCAAAAAAATTTAAAAAAAATTTTAAAAAAAATTTAAAAAATTTTAAAAATTAAAAAAAAATTATAAGAAAATTAAAAAAAATTTAAAATTTAAAAAAATTAAAAAAGTAAAATAAAAGAAAAATAAAAATTTAAAAAAAAATTTAAAAAATTAAAACAATTTTTTAAAAAAAAAATTTTAAAAATTTTTAAAAAAAATTTTAAAAAATTTTCAAAAAATTTTCAAAATTTAAAAAAAAAATTAAAAAAAGTAAAAAAATTTTAAAATATTAAAAAAAATTTAAATAAAAAAAATATACAAAAATTTAAAAAAAATATAAAAAAAATTTTAAAAAATTTTAAAAAATTTTCAAAAAATTTTTATAAAATTTTCAAAAAATTTTTAAATTTAAAAAAAATTCATTAAAAATTTTAAATAATTTGAAAAAAATTTTAAAATTTTTTAAAAAAATTTTCAAAAAAATTTTAAAAAATTTTCAAATTTTTTTAAAAAAAATAAAAAAATAAAAAAAATTAAATAAAAATTTAAAAAAAAATTTAAAAAATTAAAAAAAAATTAAAAAAAAAATTTTTAAAAAATTTCAAATTTTTTTTTTAAAAAATTTAAAAAAAAAATAAAAAAGTTAAATAAAAATTTTTTGAAAATTTTTTAAAATTTTTTAAAATTTTTTTTATATTTTTTTTAAATTTTTGTATATTTTTTTTATTTAAATTTTTTTAATATTTTAAAATTTTTTTACTTTTTTTAATTTTTTTTTAAATTTTGAAAATTTTTTGAAAATTTTTTAAAATTTTTTTTAAAATTTTTTTAAATTTTTTTTTTTAAAAAATTGTTTTAATTTTTTTAATTTTTTTTTAAATTTTTATTTTTCTTTTATTTTACTTTTTTAATTTTTTTAAATTTTAAATTTTTTTTAATTTTCTTATAATTTTTTTTTAATTTTTAAAATTTTTTAAATTTTTTTTTAAATTTTTTAAAATTTTTTTAAAATTTTTTTGAATATTTTTTAAAAATTTTTTGAAAATTTTTTAAAAATTTTTTGAAAATTTTTAAATTTTTATTTTTTTAATTTTTTTTAAAAAAAATTTGGAAATTTTTTTAATTTGTTTGAAAATTTTTGAAATTTTTTTTTTAATTTTTTTATATTTGTTACAATTTTTTTTTAATCTTTTTATATTTTTTAAATTTAAAAAAAAATTTCTTTATTTTTTATTTTATTTTAATTTTAAAAAAAATTATTTATTTTTGTTTTAAATTATTATTTTTTTAAATTTTATTTGTTTATTTTTTTTAATTTCTTTTATTTTTCTTTTAAATTTTTGTATATTTTTTTTATTTTAATTTTTTTATATTTTAAAATTTTTTTACTTTAATTTTTTTTTATTTTTTTAAAAAAAAATTTAAAACAAATTGTTTTAATTTTTTAAGAATTTTTTAATTTTTTTTTAAATTTTTATTTTTCTTTTAAATTTTTGTATATTTTTTTTAAAATTTTTTTTTTATTTTTAAAATTTTTTTATTTTAATTTTTTTTAATTTTTTTAAAAAAAAATTTGAAAATTTTTTAAAAATTTTTGAAAATTTTTTAAATTTTTTTTTATATTTTTTTAAATTTTTGTATATTTTTTTATTTAATTTTTTTTTATATTTTAAAATTTTTTTATTTTTTTAATTTTTTTTTAAAAAAATAAAAAAAATAAAAAAAATTAAATAAAAATTTTAAAAAAAATTTAAAAAATTAAAAAAAAATTAAAAAAAAAATTTTAAAAAAATTTCAAATTTTTTTTTTAAAAAATTTAAAAAAAAATAAAAAAAGTTAAATAAAATTTTTTAAAAAATTACAAAATTGTTAAAAAATTAAAATAATTTTTTAAAAAAATTTTTTAAAAAATTTAAAAAAAAAAAATAAATTAAAAAAATTTCAAATAATTTGAAAAAAAATTTAAACTTTTAAAAAAATTTTAAAGAAATTTAAATATAAAAAAAAATAAAATTTTTTTTTAAAAAAATTTTAAAAAATTAAATAAAAATTTTTAAAAAAATTGAAAAAAATTTTTTAAAAATTTTTTTAAAAAAATAAAAAAAATTAAAATAAAAAAATTTTAAAATATAAAAAAATTTGAAATAAAAAAAAATATACAAAAATTTAAAAGAAAAATTAAAAAAATTAAAAAAAATAAACAAATAAAAATTAAAAAAAAATAATAATTTAAAGCAAAATAATTTTTTTTAAATTAAAAACCAAATAAAGAAAAAAAAATTAAAAAATTTAAATATAAAAAAAATAAAAAAAAATTTTTAAAAAAATTTAAAAAAATTAAATAAAAATTTAAAAAAAAATTGTAAAAAATATAAAAAAATTAATAAAAAAATTGAAATTTTTCAAAAAAAATTAAAAAAATTTTCAAATTTTTTTTTTAAAAAATTAAAAAAATAAAAAATATAAAAAAATTTTTAAAAAAATTTTAAAGAATTTTAAAAAATTTTCAAAAAATTTTAAAAAATTAAAAAAAATAAAAAAGTTAAATAAAAATTTTAAAAAAAATTTTAAAAAATTAAAAAATTTTTTCTTTAAATTTTCAAAAAAATTTTAAAAAATTTTCAAAATTTAAAAAAAATTTTAAAAATTTTAAAAATTTAAAAAAAAATTTTAAAAAATTTAAAAAATTAAAAAAAATTTTAAAAAATTTAAAAATTTTAAAAATAAATAAAAAATTTATAAGATAATTAAAAAATTTATAAGATAATTAAAAAAAATATAAAATTTTTAAAAAATTTTAAAAAAAAATTTTAAAAAATTTTAAAAAATTTTAAAACTTAAATAAAAAATATAAAAAAATTAAAAAAAAATTTTTTTAAATTTTCAAAAAATTTTTAAAAAATTTTAAAAAATTTTCAAATTTTTTTTAAAAAATTAAAAAAAATAAAAAAGTTAAATAAAAATTTAAAAAAAAAATTAAAAAAATTAAAAAATTTTTTTTTTTAAATTTTCAAAAATTTTTTAGAAAATTTTCAAAAAAATTAAAAAAAATAAAAAATTTTAAAATATAAAAAAAAATTAAAATAAAAAAAAATTTACAAAAATTTAAAAGAAAAATAAAAGAAATTAAAAAAAAATAAACAAATAAAAAATTTAAAAAATAATAATTTAAAACAAAAATAAATAAAACAAATTTTAAAATTAGAATAAATTAAAAAATAAAGAAATTTTTTTTTAAATTTAAAAAATATAAAAAAATTAAAAAAAAATGTAAAAAATATAAAAAAAATTTCGAAAAATTAAAAAAAAAATTTTTAAAAATTAAAAAATTTTAAAAATTTAAAAATTTAAAAAAAAAATTATAAGAAAATTAAAAAAAAAAAATTTTAAATTTTCAAAAAAATTTTAAAAAATTTTCAAAAAATTTTTTAAAAATTTTCAAAAAATTTAAAAAAAAATTTTAAAAAAATTAAATTTAAAAAAATAAAAAAATTATAAGAAAATTAAAAAAAAAACATTTAAAATTTAAAAAATTAAAAAAGTAAAATAAAAGAAAAATAAAAATTTAAAAAAAATTTAAAAATTGTTAAAAAATTAAAACAATTTTCTTAAAAAAAAATTTTAAAATTTTTTTAAGAAAAATTTTAAAAAATTTTCAAAAAATTTTCAAAATTTTTTTAAAAAAAATTAAAAAAAGTAAAAAAATTTTAAAATATAAAAAATTTAAATAAAAACAATATACAAAAATTTAAAAAAAATATAAAAAAAATTTTAAAAATTTTCAAAAAATTTTTATAAAATTTTCAAAAAAATTTTAAAAGCATTTTAAAAATTTTTTAAAATTTAAAAAAAAATTAAACAAAATTTAAATAATTAAAAAAAATAAAAAAAGTTAAATAAAAATTTTAAAAAAATTAAATAAAAAATATAAAAAATTTTAAAAAATTTTCAAAAAATTTAAAAAAAATTTAAAAAAATATATAAAGTTAAATTAAAATTAAAAAAAAAATTAAAAAAATTTTTTTTTGAATTTTCAAAAAAATTTTAAAAAATTTTCAAAAAATTTTCAAAAAAATTTAAAAAAATTTTAAAAAATTTTTAAAATTTAAAAAAAAATTTAAAAATTAAAAAAAAATAAAAAAATTATAAGAAAATTATAAAAAACATACAATTTTTTAAAAAAATTTAAAAAGTAAAATAAAACAAATAAAATTTTTAAAAAAATTTAAAAATTGTTAAAAAATTAAAACAATTTTTTAAAAAAAAAATTTTTAAAAAAAAATTTTAAAAAATTTAAAAATTTAAAAAAAAATTATAAGAAAATTTAAAAAAATTTAAAATTTAAAAAAATTAAAAAAGTAAAATAAAAGAAAAATAAAAATTTTAAAAAAAATTAAAAAAATTAAAACAATTTTTTTAAAAAAAAAATTTAAAAATTTTTTAAAAAAAATTTTCAAAAATTTTCAAAAAATTTTCAAAATTTAAAAAAAAATTAAAAAACGTAAAAAAAAATTTAAAATATAAAAAAAATTTAAATAAAAAAAATATACAAAAATTTAAAAAAAATATAAAAAAATTTAAAAAAATTTAAAAAATTTTCAAAAAATTTTTATAAAATTTTCAAAAAAATTTTAAAAACATTTTAAAAAAATTTTTTAAAAAAATAAAAAAAATTAAAATAAAAAAATTTTAAAATATAAAAAAATTTAAAATAAAAAAAATTATACAAAAATTTAAAAGAAAAATTAAAAAAATTAAAAAATATAAACAAATAAAAATTTAAAAAAAAATAATATTTTAAAGCAAAATAATTTTTTTTAAATTAAAGACAAAATAAAGAAAAAAATTTTTTAAAATTTAAAAATATAAAAAAAAAATTTTTTGTACAAAATTAAAAAAAAATTTAAAAAAAATTTTAAATTAAAAAAAAATTTAAAAATTTTAAAAAAATTTAAAAAAAATTAAAAAATTTTTTAAAATTAAATAAAAATTTCAAAAATTTTTTAAAAAAATTAAAAAATTTAAAAAAAATAAAAAAATTATAAGAAAATTAAAAAAAACATTTAAAATTTCAAAAAATTAAAAAAAAATAAAAGAAAAATAAAAATTTAAAAAAAAATTTAAAAATTGTTAAAAAATTAAAACAATTTTTTAAAAAAATATAAAAAAATTAAAAAAAAATTTTTAAATTTTCAAAAAAATTTTAAAAATTTTTTAAAAAAATTAAAAAAAATTAAAGTCAAAAAATTTTAAAATATAAAAAAAACTTTAAAATAAAAAACATATACAAAAATTTAAAAGAAAAATAAAAGGAATTAAAAAAAATAAACAAATAAAATTTTAAAAAAATAATAATTTAAAACAAAAATAAATAAAAAAATTTTTAAAATTAAAATAAAATAAAAAATAAAGAAATTTTTTTTTAAATTTAAAAAATATTAAAAAATTATTAAAAAAATTGTAAAAAATATAAAAAAATTTAAAAAAAATTTCAAAATTTTTCAAAAAAATTTAAAAAAATTTTCAATTTTTTTTTTAAAAAAATTAAAAAAATAAAAAAGTTAATTAAAAATTTTTAAAAAAATTTAAAAAAATTAAAAAAATTTTTTTTTAATTTTCAAAAAAAATTTAAAAAAAATAAAAAAAATTTAAAATATAAAAAAATTTAAAATAAAAAAAATATACAAAAATTTAAAAGAAAAATAAAAGAAATTAAAAAAAATAAACAAATAAAAATTTAAAAAAATAATAATTTAAAACAAAAATAAATATTTTTTTTTAAAATTAAAATAAAATAAAAAATAAAGAAATTTTTTTTAAATTTAAAAATATAAAAAAATTTTAAAAAAATTTGTAAAAAATTAAAAAAAAATAAAAAAAAATTTTAAATTTTAAAAAAAATTAAAAAATTAAATAAAATTTAAAAAAAAATTAAAAAATATAAAAAAATTAAAAAAAAAATTTTAAAAATTTTCAAAAAATTTTAAAATATTTTCAAAATAATTTTAAAAAATTTTCAAATTTTTTTTTAAAAAAATTAAAAAAATAAAGAAGTTAATTAAAAATTTTTAAAAAAATTTAAAAAAATTAAAAAATTTTTTTTTTAAATTTTCAAAAAAAATTAAAAAAAAATAAAAAAAATTTTAAATATAAAAAAATTTAAAATAAAAAAAATATACAAAAATTTAAAAGAAAAATAAAAGAAATTAAAAAAAATAAACAAATAAAATTTTAAAAACATAATAATTTAAAACAAAAATAAATAAAATTTTTTTTAAATTTAAAATAAAATAAAAAATAAAGAAAATTTTGTTTAAATCTAAAAAATATAAAAAAATTTTTAAAAAATTGTAAAAATTATAAAAAAATTAAAAAAAAAATTTAAAAAATTTTCAAAAAAATTAAAAAAATTTTCAAATTTTTTTTAAAAAAAATTAAAAAAATAAAAATTTAAAAAATTTAAAAAAAATTAAATAAAATTTTAAAAAGTTAAAAAAAATTTTAAAAATTTTAAAAATTAAAAAAAATAAAAAATTTATAAGAAAATTAAAAAAAACATAAAATTTTTAAAAAAATTTAAAAAATAAAATAAAATAAATATAAAATTTAAAAAAAAAAATTAAAAATTGTTAAGGAATTAAAACAAATTTTTAAAAATAAATTTTAAAAAAATTTAAAAAAAAAATTAAAAAAATTTTAAAATTTAAAAAAAATTATTAAAGAATTTAAAAAATTAAACAAAAATTTAAAAAAAAATTAAATAAAAAATATAAAAAAAATTTTAAAAAAAATTTTTAAAAATTTTCAAAAAATTTTAAAAAAATTTCAAAAAAAATTTTAAAAATTTTCAATTTTTTTTTAAAAAATTAAAAAAAATAAAAAAAAGTTAAATAAAAATTAAAAAAAAAATTTTAAAAAATTAAAAAAAAAAATTTTTTTTAATTTAAAAAAAAATTTTTAAAAATTTTCAAAAAATTTTCAAAATTTTTTTAAAAAAAAAAATTAAAAAAATAAAAAAATTTTAAAAATAAAAAAAAATTAAATAAAAAAATATACAAAAATTTAAAAGAAAAATAAAAATTTAAAAAAAATAAACAAATAAAAATTTTAAAAAATAATAATTTAAAACAAAAATAAATAAAAAATTTTTTAAATTTAAAATAAAATAAAAAATAAAGAAATTTTTTTTTAAATTTAAAAAATATAAAAAAATTTAAAAAAATTGTAAAAAATATAAAAAAATTTAAAAAAAAAATTTCAAAAATTTTCAAAAAAATTAAAAAAATTTTCAAATTTTTATTTAAAAAAATTAAAAAAATAAAAATTTAAAAAATTTCAAAAAATTTTTAAAAAATTTTCAAAAATTTTTTAAAAAATTTTCAAAAAAATTTTAAAAAAATTTTTAAAAAATTTTAAAAAAATTTTAAAAAATTTTAAAAAAATTTTAAAAAATTTTAAAAAAATTTTAAAAAATTTTAAAAATTAAAAAAAAATAAAAAATTTATAAGAAAATTAAAAAAAACATAAAATTTTTTAAAAAATTTAAAAAGTAAAATAAAACAAATATAAAATTTTAAACAAAAAATTTAAAAATTGTTAAGGAATTAAAACAAATTTTTTAAAATAAATTTTAAAAAAATTAAAAAAAAAATTTAAAAAAATTTTTAAATTTAAAAAAAATTATTAAAGAATTTAAAAAATTAAACAAAAATTAAAAAAAGTTAAATAAAAAATATAAAAAAAATTTATAAAAAAATTTTTTTTAAATTTTCAAAAAATTTTAAAATTTTTTTAAAAATTTTCAAAATATTTTAAAAAATTTTCAAAAAAAATTTTAAAAATTTTCAATTTTTTTTTTAAAATATTAAAAAAAATAAAAAAATGTTAAATAAAAATTAGAAAAAAAAAATTTAAAAAATTTTCAAAAAATTTTCAAAATTTTTTTAAAAAAAATTAAAAAAATAAAAAAATTTTAAAATATAAAAAAAAATTAAATAAAAAAATATACAAAAATTTAAAAAAAATATAAAAAAAATTTTAAAAAATTTTCAAAAATTTTTAAAAAATTTTCAAATTTTTTTTTAAAAAAATTAAAAAAAATTAAAATAAAAAAATTTTAAAAATAAAAAAAAAATTTAAAAAAAAATATACAAAAATTTAAAAGAAAAATAAAAATTTAAAAAAAAATTAAAAAATTCTTAAAAAATTAAAACAATTTGTTTTAAATTTTTTTTTAAAAAAATAAAAAAAAATTAAAGTAAAAAAATTTTAAAATATAAAACAAATTAAAATAAAAAAAATATACAAAAATTTAAAAGAAAAATAAAAGAAATTAAAAAAATAAACAAATAAAATTTAAAAAAATAATAATTTAAAACAAAAATAAATAATTTTTTTTAAAATTAAAATAAAATAAAAAATAAAGAAATTTTTTTTTAAATTTAAAAAATATTAAAAAATTTAAAAAAAAATTGTAAAAAATATAAAAAAATTAATAAAAAATTTGAAATTTTTCAAAAAAAATTAAAAAAATTTTCAAATTTTTTTTTTAAAAAATTAAAAAAATAAAAATTTAAAAAAATTTTTATAAAATTTAAAGAAAATTTTAAAAAATTTTCAAAAAATTTTTAAAAAATTTTCAAAAAAATTTAAAAAAAATTAAAAAAAATTTTAAGAAGTTAAAAAAAATTTTAAAAATTTTAAAAATTAAAAAAAAATAAAAAATTTATAAGAAAATTAAAAAAATTTTAAAAAATTAAAAAAAATAAAAAAAGTTAAATAAAAATTAAAAAAAAATTAAATAAAAAATATAAAAAAAATTTTAAAAAAATTTTAAAGAATTTTAAAAAATTTTCAAAAATTTTTTAAAAAATTAAAAAAAATAAAAAAGTTAAATAAAAATTTTAAAAAAAATTTTAAAAAATTAAAAAATTTTTTCTTTATATTTTCAAAAAAATTTTTAAAAATTTTCAAAATTTTAAAAAAATTTTAAAAATTTTAAAAATTTAAAAAAAAATTTTAAAAAATTTAAAAAATTAAAAAAATTTTAAAAAATTTAAAAATTTTAAAAAAATTAAAAAAATAAATAAAAAATTTATAAGATAATTAAAAAAAATATAAAATTTTTAAAAAATTTTAAAAAAAATTTTTAAAAAATTTTAAAAATTTTTAAAAATTAAATAAAAAATATAAAAAATTTTAAAAAATTTTCAAATTTTTTTTAAAAAATTAAAAAAAATAAAAAAGTTAAATAAAAATTTTAAAAAAAATTAAAAAAATTAAAAAATTTTTTTTTTTAAATTTTCAAAAATTTTTTAGAAAATTTTCAAAAAAATTAAAAAAAATAAAAAATATTAAAATATAAAAAAAAATTTACAAAAATTTAAAAGAAAAATAAAAGAAATTAAAAAAAAATAAACAAATAAAAATTTTAAAAAATAATAATTTAAAACAAAAATAAATAAAAAAAATTTTAAAATTAGAATAAAATAAAAAATAAAGAAATTTTTTTTTAAATTTAAAAAATATAAAAAAATTAAAAAAAAAATGTAAAAAATATAAAAAAAATTTCGAAAAATTAAAAAAAAAATTTTTAAAAATTAAAAAATTTTAAAAATTTAAAAATTTAAAAAAAAAATTATAAGAAAATTAAAAAAAAAATTTTTTAAATTTTCAAAAAAATTTTAAAAAATTTTCAAAAAATTTTTTAAAAATTTTCAAAAAATTTAAAAAAAAATTTTAAAAAAATTAAATTTAAAAAAATAAAAAAATTATAAGAAAATTAAAAAAAAACATTTAAAATTTAAAAAATTAAAAAAGTAAAATAAAAGAAAAATAAAAATTTAAAAAAAAAATTTAAAAATTGTTAAAAAATTAAAACAATTCTCTTAAAAAAAAATTTTAAAATTTTTTTAAGAAAAATTTTAAAAAATTTTCAAAAAATTTTCAAAATTTTTTTAAAAAAAATTAAAAAAAGTAAAAAAATTTTAAAATATAAAAAATTTAAATAAAAACAATATACAAAAATTTAAAAAAAATATAAAAAAAAAATTTAAAAATTTTCAAAAAATTTTCAAAAAAATTTAAAAAAATTTTAAAAAATTTTTAAAATTTAAAAAAAAATTTAAAAATTAAAAAAAAATAAAAAAATTATAAGAAAATTATAAAAAACATACAATTTTTTTAAAAAATTTAAAAAGTAAAATAAAACAAATAAAATTTTAAAAAAAATTTAAAAATTGTTAAAAAATTAAAACAATTTTTTAAAAAAAAAATTTTTAAAAAAAAATTTTAAAAAATTTAAAAATTTAAAAAAAAATTATAAGAAAATTTAAAAAAATTTAAAATTTAAAAAAATTAAAAAAGTAAAATTTAAAAAAATTAAAACAGTAAAATAAAAGAAAAATAAAAATTTAAAAAAAAAATTAAAAAAATTAAAACAATTTTTTTAAAAAAAAAATTTAAAAATTTTTTAAAAAAAATTTTAAAAAATTTTCAAAAAATTTTCAAAATTTAAAAAAAAAATTAAAAAAAGTAAAAAAAATTTAAAATATAAAAAAAATTTAAATAAAAAAAATATACAAAAATTTTAAAAAAATATAAAAAAAATTTTAAAAAATTTTTAAAAATTTTCAAAAATTTTTTATAAAATTTTCAAAAAAATTTTAAAAACATTTTAAAAAAAATTTTTAAAAAAATAAAAAAAATTAAAATAAAAAAATTTTAAAATATAAAAAAATTTAAAATAAAAAAAATTATACAAAAATTTAAAAGAAAAATTAAAAAAATTAAAAAATATAAACAAATAAAAATTTAAAAAAAAATAATAATTTAAAGCAAAATAATTTTTTTTAAATTAAAGACAAAATAAAGAAAAAAATTTTTTAAAATTTAAAAATATAAAAAAAAAAATTTTTGTACAAAATTAAAAAAAAATTTAAAAAAAATTTTAAATTAAAAAAAATTTTAAAAATTTTAAAAAAATTTAAAAAAAATTAAAAAATTTTTTAAAATTAAATAAAAATTTCAAAAAATTTTTAAAAAAATTAAAAAATTTAAAAAAATAAAAAAATTATAAGAAAATGAAAAAAAACATTTAAAATTTCAAAAAATTAAAAAAAAAATAAAAGAAAAATAAAAATTTAAAAAAAAATTTAAAAATTGTTAAAAAATTAAAACAATTTTTTTAAAAAATATAAAAAAATTAAAAAAAAATTTTTAAATTTTCAAAAAAATTTTAAAAATTTTTTAAAAAAATTAAAAAAAATTAAAGTCAAAAAATTTTAAAATATAAAAAAAACTTTAAAATAAAAAACATATACAAAAATTTAAAAGAAAAATAAAAGAAATTAAAAAAAATAAACAAATAAAATTTTAAAAAAATAATAATTTAAAACAAAAATAAATAAAAAAATTTTTAAAATTAAAATAAAATAAAAAATAAAGAAATTTTTTTTTAAATTTAAAAAATATTAAAAAATTATTAAAAAAATTGTAAAAAATATAAAAAAATTTAAAAAAAATTTCAAAATTTTTCAAAAAAATTTAAAAAAATTTTCAATTTTTTTTTTAAAAAAATTAAAAAAATAAAAAAGTTAATTAAAAATTTTTAAAAAAATTTAAAAAAATTAAAAAAATTTTTTTTTAATTTTCAAAAAAAATTTAAAAAAAATAAAAAAAATTTAAAATATAAAAAAATTTAAAATAAAAAAAATATACAAAAATTTAAAAGAAAAATAAAAGAAATTAAAAAAAATAAACAAATAAAAATTTAAAAAAATAATAATTTAAAACAAAAATAAATATTTTTTTTTAAAATTAAAATAAAATAAAAAATAAAGAAATTTTTTTTAAATTTAAAAATATAAAAAAATTTTAAAAAAATTTGTAAAAAATTAAAAAAAAATAAAAAAAAATTTTAAATTTTAAAAAAAATTAAAAAATTAAATAAAATTTTAAAAAAAATTAAAAAATATAAAAAAATTAAAAAAAAAATTTTAAAAATTTTCAAAAAATTTTAAAATATTTTCAAAATAATTTTAAAAAATTTTCAAATTTTTTTTTAAAAAAATTAAAAAAATAAAGAAGTTAATTAAAAATTTTTAAAAAAATTTAAAAAAATTAAAAAATTTTTTTTTTAAATTTTCAAAAAAAATTAAAAAAAAATAAAAAAAATTTTAAATATAAAAAAATTTAAAATAAAAAAAATATACAAAAATTTAAAAGAAAAATAAAAGAAATTAAAAAAAATAAACAAATAAAATTTTAAAAACATAATAATTTAAAACAAAAATAAATAAAATTTTTTTTAAATTTAAAATAAAATAAAAAATAAAGAAAATTTTGTTTAAATCTAAAAAATATAAAAAAATTTTAAAAAAATTGTAAAAATTATAAAAAAATTAAAAAAAAAATTTAAAAAATTTTCAAAAAAATTAAAAAAATTTTCAAATTTTTTTTAAAAAAAATTAAAAAAATAAAAATTTAAAAAATTTAAAAAAAATTAAATAAAATTTTAAAAAGTTAAAAAAAATTTTAAAAATTTTAAAAATTAAAAAAAAATAAAAAATTTATAAGAAAATTAAAAAAAACATATAAAATTTTTAAAAAAATTTAAAAAATAAAATAAAATAAATATAAAATTTAAAAAAAAAATTAAAAATTGTTAAGGAATTAAAACAAATTTTTAAAAATAAATTTTAAAAAAATTTAAAAAAAAAATTAAAAAAATTTTAAAATTTAAAAAAAATTATTAAAGAATTTAAAAAATTAAACAAAAATTTAAAAAAAAATTAAATAAAAAATATAAAAAAAATTTTAAAAAAAATTTTTAAAAAATTTCAAAAAATTTTAAAAAAATTTCAAAAAAAATTTTAAAAATTTTCAATTTTTTTTTAAAAAATTAAAAAAAATTAAAAAAAGTTAAATAAAAATTAAAAAAAAAATTTTAAAAAATTAAAAAAAAAATTTTTTTTAATTTAAAAAAAAATTTTTAAAAATTTTCAAAAAATTTTCAAAATTTTTTTAAAAAAAAAATTAAAAAAATAAAAAAATTTTAAAATATAAAAAAAATTTAAATAAAAAAAATATACAAAAATTTAAAAAAAATATAAAAAAAATTTAAAAAATTTTCAAAAAATTTTTAAAAAATTTTCAAAAAATTTTTAAAAAATTTTCAAATTTTTTTTTAAAAAAATTAAAAAAAATTAAAATAAAAAAATTTTAAAAATAAAAAAAATTAAATAAAAAAATATACAAAAATTTAAAAGAAAAATAAAAATTTTAAAAAAATAAACAAATAAAAATTTAAAAAAATAATAATTTAAAACAAAAATAAATAAAAAATTTTTTAAATTTAAAATAAAATAAAAAATAAAGAAATTTTTTTTTAAATTTAAAAAATATAAAAAAATTTAAAAAAAATTGTAAAAAATATAAAAAAATTTAAAAAAAAAATTTCAAAAATTTTCAAAAAAATTAAAAAAATTTTCAAATTTTTATTTAAAAAAATTAAAAAAATAAAAATTTAAAAAATTTCAAAAAATTTTTAAAAAATTTTCAAAAATTTTTTAAAAAATTTTCAAAAAAATTTTAAAAAAATTTTAAAAAATTTTAAAAAAATTTTAAAAAATTTTAAAAAAATTTTAAAAAATTTTAAAAATTAAAAAAAAATAAAAAATTTATAAGAAAATTAAAAAAAACATAAAATTTTTAAAAAATTTAAAAAGTAAAATAAAACAAATATAAAATTTTAAACAAAAAATTTAAAAATTGTTAAGGAATTAAAACAAATTTTTTAAAATAAATTTTAAAAAAATTAAAAAAAAAATTTAAAAAAATTTTTAAATTTAAAAAAAATTATTAAAGAATTTAAAAAATTAAACAAAAATTAAAAAAAGTTAAATAAAAAATATAAAAAAAATTTAAAAAAAAATTTTTTTTAAATTTTCAAAAAATTTTAAAATTTTTTTAAAAATTTTCAAAATATTTTAAAAAATTTTCAAAAAAAATTTTAAAAATTTTCAATTTTTTTTTTTAAATATTAAAAAAAATAAAAAAATGTTAAATAAAAATTAGAAAAAAAAAATTTAAAAAATTTTCAAATTTTTTTTTAAAAAAATTAAAAAAAATTAAAATAAAAAAATTTTAAAAATAAAAAAAAATTTAAAAAAAAATATACAAAAATTTAAAAGAAAAATAAAAATTTAAAAAAAAATTAAAAAATTCTTAAAAAATTAAAACAATTTGTTTTAAATTTTTTTTTAAAAAAATAAAAAAAAATTAAAGTAAAAAAATTTTAAAATATAAAACAAATTAAAATAAAAAAAATATACAAAAATTTAAAAGAAAAATAAAAGAAATTAAAAAAAATAAACAAATAAAATTTAAAAAAATAATAATTTAAAACAAAAATAAATAATTTTTTTTAAAATTAAAATAAAATAAAAAATAAAGAAATTTTTTTTTAAATTTAAAAAATATAAAAAGATTAAAAAAAAATTGTAACAATTATAAAAAAATTTAAAAAAAATTTCAAAAATTTTCAAACAAATTAAAAAAATTTCCAAATTTTTTTTTAAAAAAAATTAAAAAATAAAAATTTAAAAAATTTCAAAAAATTTTAAAAAAATTTTCAAAAAATTTTTAAAAAATATTCAAAAAAATTTAAAAAAAATTTTAAAAAATTTAAAAAAAATTTAAAAAATTTTAAAAATTAAAAAAAAATTATAAGAAAATTAAAAAAAATTTAAAATTTAAAAAAATTAAAAAAGTAAAATAAAAGAAAAATAAAAATTTAAAAAAAAATTAAAAAAATTAAAACAATTTTTTAAAAAAAAAAATTTAAAAAATTTTTAAAAAAAATTTTAAAAAATTTTCAAAAAATTTTCAAAATTTAAAAAAAAATTAAAAAAAGTAAAAAAATTTTAAAATATTAAAAAAAAATTTAAATAAAAAAAATATACAAAAATTTAAAAAAAATATAAAAAAAATTTTAAAAAATTTTAAAAAATTTTCAAAAATTTTTTATAAAATTTTCAAAAAAATTTTAAAAACATTTTAAAAAAATTTTTTAAAAAAATAAAAAAAATTAAAATAAAAAAATTTTAAAATATAAAAAAATTTAAAATAAAAAAAATTATACAAAAATTTAAAAGAAAAATTAAAAAAATTAAAAAAAATAAACAAATAAAAATTTAAAAAAAAATAATAATTTAAAGCAAAATAATTTTTTTAAATTAAAGACAAAATAAAGAAAAAAAATTTTTAAAATTTAAAAATATAAAAAAGAAAATTTTTGTACAAAATTAAAAAAAAATTTTAAAAAAATTTTAAATTAAAAAAAATTTTAAAAATTTTAAAAAAAATTTTTAAAATTAAATAAAAATTTCAAAAAATTTTTAAAAAAATTAAAAAATTTAAAAAAAATAAAAAAATTATAAGAAAATTAAAAAAACATTTAAAATTTCAAAAAATTAAAAAAGTAAAATAAAAGAAAAATAAAAATTTAAAAAAAAAATTAAAAATTGTTAAAAAATTAAAACAATTTTTTTAAAAAATATAAAAAAATTAAAAAAAAATTTTTAAATTTTCAAAAAATTTTTAAAAATTTTTTAAAAAAATTAAAAAATTTTTTAAAAAAATTAAAAAATTTTTTAAAAATTTTTTAAAAAAATTAAAAAATTTTTTAAAAAAATTAAAAAAAATTAAAGTCAAAAAATTTTAAAATATAAAAAAAACTTTAAAATAAAAAAAATATACAAAAATTTAAAAGAAAAATAAAAGGAATTAAAAAAAATAAACAAATAAAATTTTAAAAAAATAATAATTTAAAACAAAAATAAATAATTTTTTTAAAATTAAAATAAAATAAAAAATAAAGAAATTTTTTTTAAATTTAAAAATATAAAAAAATTTTAAAAAAATTTGTAAAAAATTAAAAAAAAATAAAAAAAAATTTTAAATTTTAAAAAAAATTAAAAAATTAAATAAAGTTTAAAAAAAAATTAAAAAATATAAAAAAATTAAAAAAAAAATTTAAAAAATTTTCAAAAAAATTAAAAAAAATTTCAAATTTTTTTAAAAAAAAATTAAAAAAATAAAAATTTAAAAAATTTCAAAAAAATTTTAAAAAAATTTCAAAAAATTTTTAAAAAATTTTCAAAAAAATTTAAAAAAAATTAAAAAAAAATTTAAAAGGTTAAAAAAAAATAAAAAATTTTAAAAATTTAAAAAAAAATTATAAGAAAATTTTAAAATATAAAAAAATTTAAAATAAAAAAAATATACAAAAATTTAAAAGAAAAATAAAAGAAATTAAAAAAAATAAACAAATAAAATTTTAAAAACATAATAATTTAAAACAAAAATAAATAAAATTTTTTTTAAATTTAAAATAAAATAAAAAATAAAGAAAATTTTTTTTAAATTTAAAAAATATAAAAAAATTTAAAAAAAATTGTAAAAAATATAAAAAAATTAAAAAAAAATTTTTTAAATTTTCAAAAAAATTAAAAAAAATTTCAAATTTTTTTTAAAAAAAATTAAAAAAATAAAAATTTAAAAAATTTCAAAAAATTTTTAAAAAATTTTCAAAAAATTTTTAAAAAATTTTCAAAAAAATTTAAAAAAAATTAAAAAAAATTTTAAAAAATTAAAAAAAATTTTAAAAATTTTAAAAATTAAAAAAAAATAAAAAATTTATAAGAAAATTAAAAAAAACATATAAAATTTTTAAAAAAATTTAAAAAATAAAATAAAATAAATATAAAATTTAAAAAAAAAATTTAAAAATTGTTAAGAAATTAAAACAAATTTTTTAAAATAAATTTTAAAAAAATTTTTAAAAAAATTTTTAAAATTTTTTAAAAAAATTTAAAATTAAGGAATTAAAACAAATTTTTTAAAATAAATTTTAAAAAAATTTAAAAAAAAATTTAAAAAAATTTTAAAATTTTAAAAAAATTATTAAAGAATTTAAAAAATTAAACAAAAATTTAAAAATAAATTAAATAAAAAATATAAAAAAAATTTAAAAAAAATTTTTTAAAAATTTTCAAAAAATTTTAAAAAAATTTCAAAAAAAATTTTAAAAATTTTCAATTTTTTTTTAAAAAATTAAAAAAAATAAAAAAAGTTAAATAAAAATTAAAAAAAAAATTTAAAAAATTAAAAAAAAATTTTTTTTTAATTTAAAAAAAATTTTTTAAAAATTTTCAAAAAATTTTCAAAATTTTTTTAAAAAAAATTAAAAAAATAAAAAAATTTTAAAATATAAAAAAAATTTAAATAAAAAAAATATACAAAAATTTAAAAAGAATATAAAAAAAATTTTTAAAAATTTTAAAAAATTTTCAAAAAATTTTTAAAAAATTTTCAAAATTTTTTTTAAAAAAATTAAAAAAAATTAAAATAAAAAAATTTTAAAAATAAAAAAAATTTAAATAAAAAAAATGTACAAAAATTTAAAAGAAAAATAAAAATTTAAAAAAAATAAACAAATAAAAATTTAAAAAAATAATAATTTAAAACAAAAATAAAAAATTTTTTAAATTTAAAATAAAATAAAAAATAAAGAAATTTTTTTTAAATTTAAAAATATAAAAAAATTTAAAAAAAATTTGTAAAAAATTAAAAAAAAATAAAAAAAAAATTTAAATTTTAAAAAAAATTAAAAAATTAAATAAAATTTTAAAAAAATTAAAAAATATAAAAAAATTAAAAAAATTTTTTAAAAATTTTCAAAAAATTTTAAAATATTTTCAAAATAATTTTAATAAATTTTCAATTTTTTTTTTTAAAAATTAAAAAAAAATAAAAAAGTTAATTAAAAATTTTTAGAAAAATTTAAAAAAATTAAAAAATTTTTTTTTAATTTTCAAAAAAAATTAAAAAAAAATAAAAAAAATTTAAAATATAAAAAAATTTAAAATAAAAAAAATATACAAAAATTTAAAAGAAAAATAAAAGAAATTAAAAAAAATAAACAAATAAAATTTAAAAAAAATAATAATTTAAAACAAAAATAAATAAAAATTTTTTTAAAATTAAAATAAAATAAAAAATAAAGAAATTTTTTTTTAAATTTAAAAAATATTAAAAATTTTAAAAAAAATTGTAAAAAATATAAAAAAATTAATAAAAATTTGAAATTTTTCAAAAAAATTAAAAAATTTTCAAATTTTTTTTTTAAAAATTAAAAAAATAAAAATTTAAAAAATTTTTATAAAATTTAAAAAAAATTTTAAAAAATTTTCAAAAAATTTTTAAAAAATTTTCAAAAAAATTAAAAAAAAATTAAAAAAAATTTTAAGAAGTTAAAAAAAATTTTAAAAATTTTAAAATTAAAAAAAAATAAAAAATTTATAAGAAAATTAAAAAAAACATACAAAAATTTTAAAAAAATTTAAAAAATAAAATAAAACAAATATAAAATTTAAACAAAAAATTTAAAAATTGTTAAGAAATTAAAACAAATTTTTTAAAATAAATTTTAAAAAATTTTAAAAAAAAATTTAAAAATTTTTAAAAAAATTAAAAAATTTTAAAAAATTAAAAAAAATAAAAAAAGTTAAATAAAAATTAAAAAAAAATTAAATAAAAATATAAAAAAATTTTAAAAAAATTTTAAGAATTTTAAAAAATTTTCAAAAAATTTTAAAAATTAAAAAAAATAAAAAAGTTAAATAAAAATTTTAAAAAAAATTTTAAAAATTAAAAAATTTTTCTTTATATTTTCAAAAAAATTTTTAAAAATTTTCAAAATTTTAAAAAAATTTTAAAAATTTTAAAAATTTAAAAAAAATTTTAAAAAATTTAAAAAATTAAAAAAAATTTTAAAAATTTAAAAATTTTAAAAAAAATTAAAAAAATAAATAAAAAATTTATAAGATAATTAAAAAAATATAAATTTTTAAAAATTTTAAAAAAAATTTTAAAAAATTTAAAAATTTTTAAAATTAAATAAAAAATATAAAAAATTTTAAAAAATTTTCAAATTTTTTTTAAAAAATTAAAAAAATAAAAAAGTTAAATAAAAATTTAAAAAAAAATTAAAAAAATTAAAAATTTTTTTTTTAAATTTTCAAAAATTTTTTAGAAAATTTTCAAAAAATTAAAAAAAATAAAAAATTTTAAAATATAAAAAAAATTTACAAAAATTTAAAA
>NW_027486167.1:0-25771 GCF_050908995.1 Andrena cerasifolii
AACGAACAAACGAACAAACGAACAAACGAACGAACGAATAAACGAACAAACGAACAAACGATCAAACGAACAGACGAACAATCGAACAAAGAGACAAAGAAACAAAGAAACAAAGATAAAACGAACCAACGAAACAACGAAACAACGAAACAACGAACCAACGAACCAACGAACCAACGAACCAACGAACCAACGAACCAACGAACCAACGAACCAACGAACCAACGAACCAACGAACCAACGAACCAACGAACCAACGAACCAACGAACCAACAAACCAACGAACGAACGAACCAACGAAACAACGAACCAACGATCCAACGAACAAACGAAAAAACAAAAAAACGACAAAACGAACAAACGAAAAAACGAACAAACGAACAAACGAACAAACGAATAAAAGAACAAACGAACAAACGAACAAACGAACGAACGAATAAACGAACAAACGAACAAACGATCAAACGAACAAACGAACAATCGAACAAAGAGACAAAGAAACAAAGAAACAAAGATAAAACGAACCAACGAACCAACGAACAAACGAACCAACGAACCAACGAACCAACGAACCAACGAACCAACGAACCAACGAACCAACGAACCAACGAACCAACGAACCAACGAACCAACGAACCAACGAACCAACGAACCAACGAACCAACGAACCAACGAACCAACGAACCAACGAACCAACGAACCAACGAACCAACGAACCAACGAACCAGCGAACAAACGAACCAACGAACCAACGAACCAACGAACCAACGAACCAACGAACCAACGAACCAACGAACCAACGAACCAACGAACAAACGAACCAACGAACCAACGAACCAACGAACCAAAGAATCAACGAACCAACGAACCAACGAACCAAAGAACCAACGAACCAACGAACCAACGAAACAACGAACCAACGAACCAACGAACAAACGAAAAAACGACAAAACGAACAAACGAACAAACGAACAAACGAACAAACGAATAAATGAACAAACGAACAAACGAACAATCGAACAATCGAACAAACGAACAAACGAACAAACGAACAAACGAACAAACGAACAAACGAACAAACGAACAAACGAACAAACGAACAAACGAACAAACGAACAAACGAACAAACGAACAAACGAACAAACGAACAAACGAACAAACGAACAAACGAACAAACGAACAATCGAACAAAGAGACAAAGAAACAAAGAAACAAAGAAACAAAGAAAAAACGAACCAACGAACCAACGAACCAACGAACCAACGAACCAACGAACCAACGAACCAACGAACCAACGAACCAACGAACCAACGAACCAACGAACCAACGAACCAACGAACCAACGAACCAACGAACCAACGAACCAACGAACGAACGAAACAACGAACCAACGAACCAACGAACAAACGAAAAAACGACAAAACGAACAAACGAACAAACGAACAAACGAACAAACGAACAAACGAATAAAAGAACAAACGAACAAACGAACAAACGAACGAACGAATAAACGAACAAACGAACAAACGATCAAACGAACAAACGAACAATCGAACAAAGAGACAAAGAAACAAAGAAACAAAGATAAAACGAACCAACGAACCAACGAACAAACGAACCAACGAACAAACGAACCAACGAACCAACGAACCAACGAACCAACGAACCAACGAACCAACGAACCAACGAACCAACGAACCAACGAACCAACGAACCAACGAACCAACGAACCAACGAACCAACGAACCAACGAACCAACGAACCAACGAACCAACGAACCAACGAACCAACGAACCAGCGAACAAACGAACCAACGAACCAACGAACCAACGAACCAACGAACCAACGAACCAACGAACCAACGAACAAACGAACAAACGAATAAACGAACAAACGAACAAACGAACAAACGATCAAACGAACAAACGAACAATCGAACAAAGAGACAAAGAAACAAAGAAACAAAGATAAAACGAACCAACGAACCAACGAACCAACGAACCAACGAACCAACGAACCAATGAACCAACGAACCAACGAACCAACGAACCAACGAACCAACGAACCAACGAACCAACGAACAAACGAACAAACGAACAAACGAACAAACGAACAAACGAACGAACGAATAAACGAACAAACGAACAAACGATCAAACGAACAGACGAACAATCGAACAAAGAGACAAAGAAACAAAGAAACAAAGATAAAACGAACCAACGAAACAACGAAACAACGAAACAACGAACCAACGAACCAACGAACCAACGAACCAACGAACCAACGAACCAACGAACCAACGAACCAACGAACCAACGAACCAACGAACCAACGAACCAACGAACCAACGAACCAACGAACCAACAAACCAACGAACGAACGAACCAACGAAACAACGAACCAACGATCCAACGAACAAACGAAAAAAACAAAAAAACGACAAAACGAACAAACGAAAAAACGAACAAACGAACAAACGAACAAACGAATAAAAGAACAAACGAACAAACGAACAAACGAACGAACGAATAAACGAACAAACGAACAAACGATCAAACGAACAAACGAACAATCGAACAAAGAGACAAAGAAACAAAGAAACAAAGATAAAACGAACCAACGAACCAACGAACCAACGAACAAACGAACCAACGAACCAACGAACCAACGAACCAACGAACCAACGAACCAACGAACCAACGAACCAACGAACCAACGAACCAACGAACCAACGAACCAACGAACCAACGAACCAACGAACCAACGAACCAACGAACCAACGAACCAACGAACCAACGAACCAACGAACCAACGAACCAACGAACCAGCGAACAAACGAACCAACGAACCAACGAACCAACGAACCAACGAACCAACGAACCAACGAACCAACGAACCAACGAACCAACGAACAAACGAACCAACGAACCAACGAACCAACGAACCAAAGAATCAACGAACCAACGAACCAACGAACCAAAGAACCAACGAACCAACGAACCAACGAAACAACGAACCAACGAACCAACGAACAAACGAAAAAACGACAAAACGAACAAACGAACAAACGAACAAACGAACAAACGAATAAATGAACAAACGAACAAACGAACAATCGAACAATCGAACAAACGAACAAACGAACAAACGAACAAACGAACAAACGAACAAACGAACAAACGAACAAACGAACAAACGAACAAACGAACAAACGAACAAACGAACAAACGAACAAACGAACAAACGAACAAACGAACAAACGAACAAACGAACAAACGAACAATCGAACAAAGAGACAAAGAAACAAAGAAACAAAGAAACAAAGAAAAAACGAACCAACGAACCAACGAACCAACGAACCAACGAACCAACGAACCAACGAACCAACGAACCAACGAACCAACGAACCAACGAACCAACGAACCAACGAACCAACGAACCAACGAACCAACGAACCAACGAACCAACGAACGAACGAAACAACGAACCAACGAACCAACGAACAAACGAAAAAACGACAAAACGAACAAACGAACAAACGAACAAACGAACAAACGAACAAACGAATAAAAGAACAAACGAACAAACGAACAAACGAACGAACGAATAAACGAACAAACGAACAAACGATCAAACGAACAAACGAACAATCGAACAAAGAGACAAAGAAACAAAGAAACAAAGATAAAACGAACCAACGAACCAACGAACAAACGAACCAACGAACAAACGAACCAACGAACCAACGAACCAACGAACCAACGAACCAACGAACCAACGAACCAACGAACCAACGAACCAACGAACCAACGAACCAACGAACCAACGAACCAACGAACCAACGAACCAACGAACCAACGAACCAACGAACCAACGAACCAGCGAACAAACGAACCAACGAACCAACGAACCAACGAACCAACGAACCAACGAACCAACGAACCAACGAACCAACGAACCAACGAACAAACGAACCAACGAACCAACGAACCTACGAACCAACGAAACAACGAACCAACGAACCAACGAACAAACGAAAAAACGACAAAACGAACCAACGAACCAACGAACCAACGAACCAACGAACCAACGAACCAGCGAACAAACGAACCAACGAACCAACGAACCAACGAACCAACGAACCAACGAACCAACGAACCAACGAACTCACGAACAAACGAACAAGCGAACAAACGAACAAACGAACAAACGAACAAACGAACAAACGAACAATCGAACAAAGAGACAAAGAAACAAGGAAACAAAGAAACAAACGAACCAACGAGCCAACGAACCAACGAACCAACGAACCAACGAACCAACGAACCAACGAACCAACGAACCAACGAACCAACGAACCAACGAACCAAAGAATCAACGAACCAACGAACCAACGAACCAACGAACCAACGAACCAACGAACCAACGAACAAACGAATAAACGAACAAACGAACAAACGATCAAACGAACAAACGAACAATCGAACAAAGAGACAAAGAAACAAAGAAACAAAGATAAAACGAACCAACGAACCAACGTACAAACGAACCAACGAACCAACGAACCAACGAACCAACGAACCAACGAACCAACGAACCAACGAACCAACGAACCAACGAACTCACGAACAAACGAACAAGCGAACAAACGAACAAACGAACAAACGAACAAACGAACAATCGAACAAAGAGACAAAGAAACAAGGAAACAAAGAAACAAACGAAACAACGAGCCAACGAACCAACGAACCAACGGACCAACGAAACAACGATCCAACGAACCAACGAACCAACGAACCAACGGACCAACGAAACAACGAACCAACGAACCAACGAACCAACGAACGAACGAAACAACGAACCAACGAACCAACGAACAAACGAAAAAACGACAAAACGAACAAACGAACAAACGAACAAACGAATAAAAGAACAAACGAACAAACGAACAAACGAACAAACGAACGAACGAATAAACGAACAAACGAACAAACGATCAAACGAACAAACGAACAATCGAACAAAGAGACAAAGAAACAAAGAAACAAAGATAAAACGAACCAACGAACCAACGAACAAACGAACCAACGAACCAACGAACCAACGAACCAACGAACCAAAGAACCAACGAACCAACGAACCAACGAAACAACGAACCAACGAACCAACGAACAAACGAAAAAACGACAAAACGAACAAACGAACAAACGAACAAACGAACAAACGAATAAATGAACAAACGAACAAACGAACAATCGAACAATCGAACAAACGAACAAACGAACAAACGAACAAACGAACAAACGAACAAACGAACAAACGAACAAACGAACAAACGAACAAACGAACAAACGAACAAACGAACAAACGAACAAACGAACAAACGAACAAACGAACAAACGAACAAACGAACAAACGAACAATCGAACAAAGAGACAAAGAAACAAAGAAACAAAGAAACAAAGAAAAAACGAACCAACGAACCAACGAACCAACGAACCAACGAACCAACGAACCAACGAACCAACGAACCAACGAACCAACGAACCAACGAACCAACGAACCAACGAACCAACGAACCAACGAACCAACGAACCAACGAACCAACGAACCAACGAACCAACGAACCAACGAACGAACGAAACAACGAACCAACGAACCAACGAACAAACGAAAAAACGACAAAACGAACAAACGAACAAACGAACAAACGAACAAACGAACAAACGAACAAACGAATAAAAGAACAAACGAACAAACGAACAAACGAACGAACGAATAAACGAACAAACGAACAAACGATCAAACGAACAAACGAACAATCGAACAAAGAGACAAAGAAACAAAGATAAAACGAACCAACGAACCAACGAACAAACGAACCAACGAACCAACGAACCAACGAACCAACGAACCAACGAACCAACGAACCAACGAACCAACGAACCAACGAACCAACGAACCAACGAACCAACGAACCAACGAACCAACGAACCAACGAACCAACGAACCAACGAACCAACGAACCAACGAACCAACGAACCAACGAACCAACGAACCAACGAACCAACGAACCAACGAACCAACGAACCAACGAACCAACGAACCAACGAACCAACGAACCAGCGAACAAACGAACCAACGAACCAACGAACCAACGAACCAACGAACCAACGAACCAACGAACCAACGAACCAACGAACCAACGAACCAACGAACAAACGAACCAACGAACCAACGAACCTACGAACCAACGAAACAACGAACCAACGAACCAACGAACAAACGAAAAAACGACAAAACGAACAAACGAACAAGCGAACAAAGGAACAAACGAACAAACGAATAAATGAACAAACGAACAAACGAACAATCGAACAATCGAACAATCGAACAAACGAACAAACGAACAAACGAACAAACGAACAAACGAACAAACGAACAAACGAACCAAAGAACCAACGAACCAACGAACCAACGAACAAGCGAAAAATCGAAACAACGAAACAACGAAACAACGAAACAACGAAACAACGAACCAACGAACAAACGAACAAACGAACAAACGAACAAACGAACAAACGAACAAACGAACAAACGAACAAACGAACAAACGAACAAACGAACAAACGAACAAACGAACAAACGAACAAACGAACAAACGAACAAACGAACAAACGAACAAACGAACAAACGAACAAACGAACAAACGAACAAACGAACAAACGAACAAACGAACAAACGGACAAACGAACCAACGAACAAACGAACAAACGAACAAACGAACAAGCGAACAAAGAGACAAAGAAACAAAGAAACAAAGAAACAAAGAAACAAAAGAACAAAGAAACAAAGAAACAAAGAAACAAGAAACAAAGAAACAAAGAAACAAAGAAACAAAGAAACAAAGACACAAAGAAACAAAGAAACAAAGAAACAAAGAAACAAAGAAACAAAGAAACAAAGAAACAAAGAAACAAAGAAACAAAGAAACAAAGAAACAAAGAAACAAAGAAACAAAGAACAAAGAAACAAAGAAACAAAGAAACAAAGAAACAAAGAAACAAAGAAACAAAGAAACAAAGAAACAAAGAAACAAAGAAACAAAGAAAAAAAGAACCACCGAACCAACGAACCAACGAACCAACGAACCAACGAACCAACGAACCAACGAACCAACAAACCAACGAACGAACGAACCAACGAAACAACGAACCAACGAACCAACGAACAAACGAAAAAAACGAAAAAACGACAAAACGAACAAACGAAAAAACGAAAAAACGACAAAACAAACAAACGAACAAACGAACAAACGAACAAACGAACAAACGAATAAAAGAACAAACGAACAAACGAACAAACGAACAAACGAACAAACGAACAAACGAACAAACGAACAAACGAACAAACGGACAAACGAACCAACGAACAAACGAACAAACGAACAAACGAACAAGCGAACAAAGAGACAAAGAAACAAAGAAACAAAGAAACAAAGAAACAAAGAAACAAAGAAACAAAGAAAAAAAGAACCACCGAACCAACGAACCAACGAACCAACGAACCAACGAACCAACGAACCAACGAACCAACAAACCAACGAACGAACGAACCAACGAAACAACGAACCAACGAACTAACGAACAAACGAAAAAAACGAAAAAACGACAAAACGAACAAACGAAAAAACGAAAAAACGACAAAACAAACAAACGAACAAAAGAACAAACGAACAAACGAACAAACGAACAAACGAATAAAAGAACAAACGAACAAACGAACAAACGAACAAACGAACAAACGAACAATCGAACAAACGAACAAACGAACCAACGAACCTACGAACCAACGAAACAACGAACCAACGAACCAACGAACCAACGAACCAACGAACCAACGAACCAACGATCCAACGAACCAACGAACGAACGAACCAACGAACCAACGAACCAACGAACCAACGAACCAACGAACGAACGAACCAACGAACCAACGAACCAACGAACAAACGAACAAACGAACAATCGAACAAACGAACAAACGAACCAACGAACCTACGAACCAACGAAACAACGAACCAACGAACCAACGAACCAACGAACCAACGAACCAACGAACCAACGAACCAACGAACCAACGAACCAACGAACCAACGAACCAACGATCCAACGAACCAACGAACGAACGAACCAACGAACCAACGAACCAACGAACCAACGAACCAACGAAACAACGAACCAACGAACCAACGAACAAACGATAAAACGACAAAACGAACAAACGAACAAACGAACAAACGAACAAACGAACAAACGAACAAACGAACAAACGAATAAAAGAACAAACGAACAAACGAACAAACGAACAATCGAACAAACGAACAAACGAACAAACGAACAAACGAACAAACGAACAAACGAACAAACGAACCAACGAACCAACGAACCAACGAACCAACGAACCAACGAACCAACGAACCAACGAACCAACGAACCAACGAACCAACGAACCAACGAACCAACGAACCAACGAACCAGCGAACAAACGAACCAACGAACCAACGAACCAACGAACCAACGAACCAACGAACCAACGAACCAACGAACCAACGAACCAACGAACCAACGAACAAACGAACCAACGAACCAACGAACCAACGAACCAACGAAACAACGAACCAACGAACCAACGAACAAACGAAAAAACGACAAAACGAACAAACGAACAAACGAACAAACGAACAAACGAACAAACGAACAAACGAATAAAAGAACAAACGAACAAACGAACAAACGAACAAACGAACAAACGAACAATCGAACAAACGAACAAACGAACCAACGAAACAACGAACCAACGAACCAACGAACCAACGAACCAACGAACCAACGAACCAACGAACCAACGAACCAACGATCCAACGAACCAACGAACGAACGAACCAACGAACCAACGAACCAACGAACAAACGAACAAACGAACAATCGAACAAACGAACAAACGAACCAACGAACCTACGAACCAACGAAACAACGAACCAACGAACCAACGAACCAACGAACCAACGAACCAACGAACCAACGAACCAACGAACCAACGAACCAACGAACCAACGATCCAACGAACCAACGAACGAACGAACCAACGAACCAACGAACCAACGAACCAACGAACCAACGAAACAACGAACCAACGAACCAACGAACAAACGAAAAAACGACAAAACGAACAAACGAACAAACGAACAAACGAACAAACGAACAAACGAACAAACGAACAAACGAATAAAAGAACAAACGAACAAACGAACAAACGAATAAAAGAACAAACGAACAAACGAACAATCGAACAAACGAACAAACGAACAAACGAACAAACGAACAAACGAACAAACGAACAAACGAACCAACGAACCAACGAACCAACGAACCAACGAACCAACGAACCAACGAACCAACGAACCAACGAACCAACGAACCAACGAACCAACGAACCAACGAACCAACGAACCAACGAACCAGCGAACAAACGAACCAACGAACCAACGAACCAACGAACCAACGAACCAACGAACCAACGAACCAACGAACCAACGAACCAACGAACCAACGAACCAACGAACAAACGAACCAACGAACCAACGAACCAACGAACCAACGAAACAACGAACCAACGAACCAACGAACAAACGAAAAAACGACAAAACGAACAAACGAACAAGCGAACAAAGGAACAAACGAACAAACGAATAAATGAACAAACGAACAAACGAACAATCGAACAATCGAACAATCGAACAAACGAACAAACGAACAAACGAACAAACGAACAAACGAACAAACGAACAAACGAACCAAAGAACCAACGAACCAACGAACCAAAGAACAAGCGAAAAATCGAAACAACGAAACAACGAAACAACGAAACAACGAAACAACGAACCAACGAACAAACGAACAAACGAACAAACGAACAAACGAACAAACGAACAAACGAACAAACGAACAAACGAACAAACGAACAAACGAACAAACGAACAAACGAACAAACGAACAAACGAACAAACGAACAAACGAACAAACGAACAAACGAACAAACGAACAAACGAACAAACGAACAAACGAACAAACGAACAAACGGACAAACGAACCAACGAACAAACGAACAAACGAACAAACGAACAAGCGAACAAAGAGACAAAGAAACAAAGAAACAAAGAAACAAAGAAACAAAGAAACAAAGAAACAAAGAAACAAAGAAACAAAGAAACAAAGAAACAAAGAAACAAAGAAACAAAGAAACAAAGAAACAAAGAAACAAAGAAACAAAGAAACAAAGAAACAAAGAAACAAAGAAACAAAGAAACAAAGAAACAAAGAAACAAAGAAACAAAGAAACAAAGAAACAAAGAAACAAAGAAACAAAGAAACAAAGAAAAAAAGAACCACCGAACCAACGAACCAACGAACCAACGAACCAACGAACCAACGAACCAACGAACCAACAAACCAACGAACGAACGAACCAACGAAACAACGAACCAACGAACCAACGAACAAACGAAAAAAACGAAAAAACGACAAAACGAACAAACGAAAAAACGAAAAAACGACAAAACAAACAAACGAACAAACGAACAAACGAACAAACGAACAAACGAACAAACGAACAAACGAACAAACGAATAAAAGAACAAACGAACAAACGAACAAACGAACAAACGAACAAACGAACAATCGAACAAACGAACAAACGAACCAACGAACCTACGAACCAACGAAACAACGAACCAACGAACCAACGAACCAACGAACCAACGAACCAACGAACCAACGAACCAACGAAACAACGAACCAACGAACCAACGAACAAACGAAAAAACGACAAAACGAACATACGAACAAACGAACAAACGAACAAACGAACAAACGAACAAACGAACAAACGAACAAACGAACAAACGAACAAACGAATAAAAGAACAAACGAACAAACGAATAAAAGAACAAACGAACAAACGAACAATCGAACAAACGAACAAACGAACAAACGAACAAACGAACAAACGAACAAACGAACAAACGAACAAACGAACAAACGAACAAACGAACAAACGAACCAACGAACCAACGAACCAACGAACCAACGAACCAACGAACCAACGAACCAACGAACCAACGAAACAACGAACCAACGAACCAACGAACCAACGAACCAACGAACGAACGAACCAACGAACAAACGAACAAACGAACGAACGAATAAACGAAGAAACGAACAAACGATCAAACGAACAGACGAACAATCGAACAAAGAGACAAAGAAACAAAGAAACAAAGATAAAACGAACCAACGAAACAACGAAACAACGAAACAACGAACCAACGAACAAACGAACAAACGAACAAACGAACAAACGAACAAACGAACAAACGAACAAACGAACAAACGAACAAACGAACAAACGAACAAACGAACCAACGAACAAACGAACAAACGAACAAACGAACAAGCGAACAAAGAGACAAAGAAACAAAGAAACAAAGAAACAAAGAAACAAAGAAAACAAAGAAACAAAGAAACAAAGAAACAAAGAAACAAAGAAACAAAGAAACAAAGAAACAAAGAAACAAAGAAACAAAGAAACAAAGAAACAAAGAAACAAAGAAACAAAGAAACAAAGAAACAAAGAAACAAAGAAACAAAGAAACAAAGAAACAAAGAAAAAAAGAACCACCGAACCAACGAACCAACGAACCAACGAACCAACAAACCAACGAACGAACGAACCAACGAAACAACGAACCAACGATCCAACGAACAAACGAAAAAACGAAAAAAACGACAAAACGAACAAACGAAAAAACGAAAAAACGACAAAACAAACAAACGAACAAACGAACAAACGAACAAACGAACAAACGAACCAACGAACCAACGAACCAACGAACCAACGAACCAACGAACCAACGAACCAACGAACCAACGAACCAACGAACCAACGAAACAACGAACCAACGAACCAACGAACCAACGAACCAACGAACGAACGAACCAACGAACCAACGAACCAACGAACCAACGAACCAACGAACCAACGAACCAACGAACCAGCGAACAAACGAACCAACGAACCAAGGAACCAACGAACCAACGAACCAACGAACCAACGAACCAACGAACCAACGAACCAACGAACCAACGAACCAACGAACCAACGAACAAACGAACAAACGAACGAACGAATAAACGAAGAAACGAACAAACGATCAAACGAACAAACGAACAATCGAACAAAGAGACAAAGAAACAAAGAAACAAAGAAACGAAGATAAAACGAACCAACGAACCAACGAACAAACGAACCAACGAACCAACGAACCAACGAACCAACGAACCAACGATCCAACGAACCAACGAACCAACGAACCAACGAACCAACGAACCAACGAACCAACGAACCAACGAAACAACGAACGAACGAACCAACGAACAAACGAAAAAACGACAAAACGAACAAACGAACAAACGAACAAACGAACAAACGAACAAACGAATAAATGAACAAACGAACAAACGAACAATCGAACAATCGAACAAACGAACAAACGAACAAACGAACAAACGAACAAACGAACAAACGAACAAACGAACAAACGAACAAACGAACAAACGAACAAACGAACAAACGAACAAACGAACAAACGAACAAACGAACAAACGAACAAACGAACAAACGAACAAACGAACAAACAAACAAACGAACAAACGAACAATCGAACAAAGAGACAAAGAAACAAAGAAACAAAGAAAAAACGAACCAACGAACCAACGAACCAACGAACCAACGAACCAACGAACCAACGAACCAACGAACCAACGAACCAACGAACCAACGAACCAACGAACCAACGAACCAACGAACCAACGAACCAACGAACCAACGAAACAACGAACCAACGAACCAACGAACAAACGAAAAAACGACAAAACGAACAAACGAACAAACGAACAAACGAATAAAAGAACAAACGAACAAACGAACAATCGAACAAACGAACAAACGAACAAACGAACAAACGAACAAACGAACAAACGAACAAACGAACAAACGAACAATCGAACAAACGAACAAACGAACAAACGAACAAACGAACAAACGAACAAACGAACAATCGGACAAAGAGACAAAGAAACAAAGAAACAAAGAAAAAAACGAACCAACGAACCAACGACCCAACGAACCAACGAACCAACGAACCAACGAACCAACGAACCAACGAACCAACGAACCAACGAACCAACGAACCAACGAACCAACGAACCAAGGAACCAACGAACCAACGAACCAACGAACCAACGAACCAACGAACCAACGAACCAACGAACCAACGAAACAACGAACCCACGAACCAACGAACAAACGAACAAACGAACAAACGAACCAACGAACCAACGAACCAACGAACAAACGAACAAACGAACCAACGAAACAACGAACCAACGAACCAACGAACCAACGAACCAACGAACCAACGAACAAACGAACAAACGAACAAACGAACAAACGAACAAACGAACCAACGAAACAACGAACCAACGAACCAACGAACCAACGAACCAACGAACCAACGAACCAACGAACCAACGAACCAACGAACCAACGAACCAACGAACCAACGAACCAACGAACCAACGAACCAGCGAACAAACGAACCAACGAACCAAGGAACCAACGAACCAACGAACCAACGAACCAACGAACCAACGAACCAACGAACCAACGAACCAACGAACCAACGAACCAACGAACCAACGAACCAACGAACCAACGAACCAACGAACAAACGAACAAACGAACAAACGAACAAACGAACGAACGAATAAACGAAGAAACGAACAAACGATCAAACGAACAAACGAACAATCGAACAAAGAGACAAAGAAACAAAGAAACAAAGAAACGAAGATAAAACGAACCAACGAACCAACGAACAAACGAACCAACGAACCAACGAACCAACGAACCAACGAACCAACGATCCAACGAACCAACGAACCAACGAACAAACGAATAAATGAACAAACGAACAAACGAACAATCGAACAATCGAACAAACGAACAAACGAACAAACGAACAAACGAACAAACGAACAAACGAACAAACGAACAAACGAACAAACGAACAAACGAACAAACGAACAAACGAAAAAACGAACAAACGAACAAACGAACAAACGAACCAACGAACCAACGAACCAACGAACCAACGAACCAACGAACCAACGAACCAACGAACCAACGAACCAACGAACCAACGAACCAACGAACCAACGAACCAACGAACCAACGAACAAACGAACAAACGAACAAACGAACAAACGAACAAACGAACAAACGAACAAACGAACAAACGAACAAACGAACAAACGAACAAACGAAGAAACGAACAAACGAACAAACGAACAAACAAACAAACGAACAAACGAACAATCGAACAAAGAGACAAAGAAACAAAGAAACAAAGAAACAAAGAAACAAAGAAAAAACGAACCAACGAACCAACGAACCAACGAACCAACGAACCAACGAACCAACGAACCAACGAACCAACGAACCAACGAACCAACGAACCAACGAACCAACGAACCAACGAACCAACGAACCAACGAACCAACGAACCAACGAAACAACGAACCAACGAACCAACGAACAAACGAAAAAACGACAAAACGAACAAACGAACAAACGAACAAACGAATAAAAGAACAAACGAACAAACGAACAATCGAACAAACGAACAAACGAACAAACGAACAAACGAACAAACGAACAAACGAACAATCGAACAAACGAACAAACGAACAAACGAACAAACGAACAAACGAACAAACGAACAATCGAACAAAGAGACAAAGAAACAAAGAAACAAAGAAAAAAACGAACCAACGAACCAACGACCCAACGAACCAACGAACCAACGAACCAACGAACCAACGAACCAACGAACCAACGAACCAACGAACCAACGAACCAACGAACCAACGAACCAAGGAACCAACGAACCAACGAACCAACGAACCAACGAACCAACGAACCAACGAACCAACGAAACAACGAACCAACGAACCAACGAACAAACGAACAAACGAACAAACGAACCAACGAACCAACGAACCAACGAACCAACGAACAAACGAACAAACGAACCAACGAAACAACGAACCAACGAACCAACGAACCAACGAACCAACGAACCAACGAACCAACGAACCAACGAACAAACGAACAAACGAACAAACGAACAAACGAACAAACGAACAAACGAACAAACGAACGAACGAATAAACGAAGAAACGAACAAACGATCAAACGAACAAACGAACAATCGAACAAAGAGACAAAGAAACAAAGAAACAAAGAAACGAAGATAAAACGAACCAACGAACCAACGAACAAACGAACCAACGAACCAACGAACCAACGAACCAACGAACCAACGATCCAACGAACCAACGAACCAACGAACAAACGAATAAATGAACAAACGAACAAACGAACAATCGAACAATCGAACAAACGAACAAACGAACAAACGAACAAACGAACAAACGAACAAACGAACAAACGAACAAACGAACAAACGAACAAACGAACAAACGAACAAACGAACAAACGAACAAACGAAAAAACGAACAAACGAACAAACGAACAAACGAACAAACGAACAAACGAACAAACGAACAATCGAACAAAGAGACAAAGAAAAAAAGAAACAAAGAAAAAAACGAACCAACGAACCAACGAACCAACGAACCAACGAACCAACGAACTCACGAACAAACGAACAAGCGAACAAACGAACAAACGAACAAACGAACAATCGAACAAAGAGACAAAGAAACAAGGAAACAAAGAAACAAACGAACCAACGAGCCAACGAACCAACGAACCAACGAACCAACGAACCAACGAACCAACGAACCAACGAACCAACGAACCAACGAACCAACGAACCAAAGAATCAACGAACCAACGAACCAACGAACCAACGAACCAACGAACCAACGAACCAACGAACCAACGAACCAACGAACCAACGAACCAACGAACCAACGAACCAACGAACAAACGAACAAACGAATAAACGAACCAACGAACCAACGAACCAACGAACCAACGAACGAACGAACCAACGAACCAACGAACCAACGAACCAACGAAACAACGAACCAACGAACCAACGAACCAACGAACCAACGAACCAACGAACCAACGAACCAACGAACAAACGAACAAACGAACAAACGAACAAACGAACAAACGAACAAACGAACAAACGAACAAACGAACGAACGAATAAACGAAGAAACGAACAAACGATCAAACGAACAAACGAACAATCGAACAAAGAGACAAAGAAACAAAGAAACAAAGAAACGAAGATAAAACGAACCAACGAACCAACGAACAAACGAACCAACGAACCAACGAACCAACGAACCAACGAACCAACGATCCAACGAACCAACGAACCAACGAACAAACGAATAAATGAACAAACGAACCAACGAACCAACGAACCAACGAACCAACGAAACAACGAACCAACGAACCAACGAACAAACGAACCAACGAACCAACGAACCAACGAACCAACGAACCAACGAACCAACGATCCAACGAACCAACGAACCAACGAACCAACGAACCAACGAACCAACGAACCAACGAAACAACGAACCAACGAACCAACGAACAAACGAAAAAACGACAAAACGAACAAACGAACAAACGAACAAACGAATAAAAGAACAAACGAACAAACGAACAATCGAACAAACGAACAAACGAACAAACGAACAAACGAACAAACGAACAAACGAACAAACGAACAATCGAACAAACGAACAAACGAACAAACGAACAAACGAACAAACGAACAAACGAACAATCGAACAAAGAGACAAAGAAACAAAGAAACAAAGAAAAAAACGAACCAACGAACCAACGACCCAACGAACCAACGAACCAACGAACCAACGAACCAACGAACCAACGAACCAACGAACCAACGAACCAACGAACCAACGAACCAACGAACCAAGGAACCAACGAACCAACGAACCAACGAACCAACGAACCAACGAACCAACGAACCAACGAAACAACGAACCAACGAACCAACGAACAAACGAACAAACGAACAAACGAACCAACGAACCAACGAACCAACGAACCAACGAACAAACGAACAAACGAACCAACGAAACAACGAACCAACGAACCAACGAACCAACGAACCAACGAACCAACGAACCAACGAACCAACGAACAAACGAACAAACGAACAAACGAACAAACGAACAAACGAACAAACGAACAAACGAACGAACGAATAAACGAAGAAACGAACAAACGATCAAACGAACAAACGAACAATCGAACAAAGAGACAAAGAAACAAAGAAACAAAGAAACGAAGATAAAACGAACCAACGAACCAACGAACAAACGAACCAACGAACCAACGAACCAACGAACCAACGAACCAACGATCCAACGAACCAACGAACCAACGAACAAACGAATAAATGAACAAACGAACAAACGAACAATCGAACAATCGAACAAACGAACAAACGAACAAACGAACAAACGAACAAACGAACAAACGAACAAACGAACAAACGAACAAACGAACAAACGAACAAACGAACAAACGAACAAACGAAAAAACGAACAAACGAACAAACGAACAAACGAACAAACGAACAAACGAACAAACGAACAATCGAACAAAGAGACAAAGAAAAAAAGAAACAAAGAAAAAAACGAACCAACGAACCAACGAACCAACGAACCAACGAACCAACGAACTCACGAACAAACGAACAAGCGAACAACGAACAAACGAACAAACGAACAAACGAACAATCGAACAAAGAGACAAAGAAACAAGGAAAACAAAGAAACAAACGAACCAACGAGCCAACGAACCAACGAACCAACGAACCAACGAACCAACGAACCAACGAACCAACGAACCAACGAACCAACGAACCAACGAACCAAAGAATCAACGAACCAACGAACCAACGAACCAACGAACCAACGAACCAACGAACCAACGAACCAACGAACCAACGAACCAACGAACCAACGAACCAACGAACAAACGAACAAACGAATAAACGAACAAACGAACAAACGAACAAACGATCAAACGAACAAACGAACAATCGAACAAAGAGACAAAGAAACAAAGAAACAAAGATTAAAACGAACCAACGAACCAACGAACCAACGAACCAACGAACCAACGAACCAATGAACCAACGAACCAACGAACCAACGAACCAACGATCCAACGAACCAACGAACCAACGAACAAACGAACAAACGAACAAACGAACAAACGAACAAACGAACGAACGAATAAACGAACAAACGAACAAACGATCAAACGAACAGACGAACAATCGAACAAAGAGACAAAGAAACAAAGAAACAAAGATAAAACGAACCAACGAAACAACGAAACAACGAAACAACGAACCGACGAACCAACGAACCAACGAACCAACGAACCAACGAACCAACGAACCAACGAACCAACGAACCAACGAACCAACGAACCAACGAACCAACGAACCAACGAACCAACGAACCAACGAACCAACGAACAAACGAACAAACGAACAAACGAACAAACGAACAAACGAACAAACGAACAAACGAACAAACGAACAAACGAACAAACGAACAAACGAACAAACGAACAAACGAACAAACGAACCAACGAACCAACGAACCAACGAACCAACGAACAAACGAACCAACGAACCAAGGAACCAACGAACCAACGAACCAACGAACCAACGAACCAACGAACCAACGAACCAACGAACCAACGAACCAACGAACCAACGAACCAACGAACCAACGAACCAACGAACCAACGAACAAACGAACAAACGAACAAACGAACAAACGAACAAACGAACAAACGAACGAACGAATAAACGAAGAAACGAACAAACGATCAAACGAACAAACGAACAATCGAACAAAGAGACAAAGAAACAAAGAAACAAAGAAACGAAGATAAAACGAACCAACGAACCAACGAACAAACGAACCAACGAACCAACGAACCAACGAACCAACGAACCAACGAACCAACGATCCAACGAACCAACGAACCAACGAACAAACGAATAAATGAACAAACGAACAAACGAACAATCGAACAATCGAACAAACGAACAAACGAACAAACGAACAAACGAACAAACGAACAAACGAACAAACGAACAAACGAACAAACGAACAAACGAACAAACGAACAAACGAACAAACGAAAAAACGAACAAACGAACAAACGAACAAACGAACAAACGAACAAACGAACAAACGAACAATCGAACAAAGAGACAAAGAAAAAAAGAAACAAAGAAAAAAACGAACCAACGAACCAACGAACCAACGAACCAACGAACCAACGAACTCACGAACAAACGAACAAGCGAACAAACGAACAAACGAACAAACGAACAATCGAACAAAGAGACAAAGAAACAAGGAAACAAAGAAACAAACGAACCAACGAGCCAACGAACCAACGAACCAACGAACCAACGAACCAACGAACCAACGAACCAACGAACCAACGAACCAACGAACCAACGAACCAAAGAATCAACGAACCAACGAACCAGCGAACCAACGAACCAACGAACCAACGAACCAACGAACCAACGAACCAACGAACCAACGAACCAACGAACCAACGAACAAACGAACAAACGAATAAACGAACAAACGAACAAACGAACAAACGATCAAACGAACAAACGAACAATCGAACAAAGAGACAAAGAAACAAAGAAACAAAGATAAAACGAACCAACGAACCAACGAACCAACGAACCAACGAACCAACGAACCAATGAACCAACGAACCAACGAACCAACGAACCAACGAACCAACGAACCAACGAACCAACGAACAAACGAACAAACGAACAAACGAACAAACGAACAAACGAACGAACGAATAAACGAACAAACGAACAAACGATCAAACGAACAGACGAACAATCGAACAAAGAGACAAAGAAACAAAGAAACAAAGATAAAACGAACCAACGAAAACAACGAAACAACGAACCAACGAACCAACGAACCAACGAACCAACGAACCAACGAACCAACGAACCAACGAACCAACGAACCAACGAACCAACGAACCAACGAACCAACGAACCAACGAACCAACGAACAAACGAACAAACGAACAAACGAACAAACGAACAAACGAACAAACGAACAAACGAACAAACGAACAAACGAACAAACGAACAAACGAACAAACGAACAAACGAACAAACGAACAAACGAACAAACGAACAAACGAACCAACGAACCAACGAACCAACGAACCAACGAACCAACGATCCAACGAACCAACGAACCAACGAACAAACGAATAAATGAACAAACGAACAAACGAACAATCGAACAATCGAACAAACGAACAAACGAACAAACGAACAAACGAACAAACGAACAAACGAACAAACGAACAAACGAACAAACGAACAAACGAACAAACGAACAAACGAACAAACGAACAAAACGAACAAACGAACAAACGAACAAACGAACAAACGAACAAACGAACAAACGAACAAACGAACAATCGAACAAAGAGACAAAGAAAAAAAGAAACAAAGAAAAAACGAACCAACGAACCAACGAACCAACGCACCAACGAACCAACGAACTCACGAACAAACGAACAAGCGAACAAACGAACAAACGAACAAACGAACAATCGAACAAAGAGACAAAGAAACAAGGAAACAAAGAAACAAACGAACCAACGAGCCAACGAACCAACGAACCAACGAACCAACGAACCAACGAACCAACGAACCAACGAACCAACGAACCAACGAACCAACGAACCAACGAACCAACGAACCAAAGAATCAACGAACCAACGAACCAACACAACGAACCAACGAACCAACGAACCAACGAACCAACGAACCAACGAACCAACGAACCAACGAACCAACGAACCAACGAACAAACGAACAAACGAATAAACGAACAAACGAACAAACGAACAAACGATCAAACGAACAAACGAACAATCGAACAAAGAGACAAAGAAACAAAGAAACAAAGATAAAACGAACCAACGAACCAACGAACCAACGAACCAACGAACCAACGAACCAATGAACCAACGAACCAACGAACCAACGAACCAACGAACCAACGAACAAACGAACAAACGAACAAACGAACAAACGAACAAACGAACGAACGAATAAACGAACAAACGAACAAACGATCAAACGAACAGACGAACAATCGAACATAGAGACAAAGAAACAAAGAAACAAAGATAAAACGAACCAACGAAACAACGAAACAACGAACCAACGAACCAACGAACCAACGAACCAACGAACCAACGAACCAACGAACCAACGAACCAACGAACCAACGAACCAACGAACCAACGAACCAACGAACCAACGAACCAACGAACCAACGAACCAACGAACAAACGAACAAACGAACAAACGAACAAAACGAACAAACGAACAAACGAACAAACGAACAAACGAACAAACGAACAAACGGACAAACGAACCAACGAACAAACGAACAAACGAACAAACGAACAAGCGAACAAAGAGACAAAGAAACAAAGAAACAAAGAAACAAAGAAACAAAGAAACAAAGAAACAAAGAAACAAAGAAACAAAGAAACAAAGAAACAAAGAAACAAAGAAACAAAGAAACAAGAAACAAAGAAACAAAGAAACAAAGAAACAAAGAAACAAAGAAACAAAGAAACAAAGAAACAAAGAAACAAAGAAACAAAGAAACAAAGAAACAAAGAAACAAAGAAACAAAGAAACAAAGAAACAAAGAAACAAAGAAAAAAAGAACCACCGAACCAACGAACCAACGAACCAACGAACCAACGAACCAACGAACCAACGAACCAACGAACCAACGAACCAACAAACCAACGAACGAACGAACCAACGAAACAACGAACCAACGAACCAACGAACCAACGAACAAACGAAAAAAACGAAAAAACGACAAAACGAACAAACGAAAAAACGAAAAAACGACAAAACAAACAAACGAACAAACGAACAAACGAACAAACGAACAAACGAATAAAAGAACAAACGAACAAACGAACAAACGAACAAACGAACAAACGAACAATCGAACAAACGAACAAACGAACCAACGAACCTACGAACCAACGAAACAACGAACCAACGAACCAACGAACCATCGAACCAACGAACCAACGAACCAACGAACCAACGAACCAACGAACCAACGAACCAACGATCCAACGAACCAACGAACGAACGAACCAACGAACCAACGAACCAACGAACCAACGAACCAACGAAACAACGAACCAACGAACCAACGAACAAACGAAAAAACGACAAAACGAACAAACGAACAAACGAACAAACGAACAAACGAACAAACGAACAAACGAATAAAAGAACAAACGAACAAACGAACAATCGAACAAACGAACAAACGAACAAACGAACAAACGAACAAACGAACAAACGAACAAACGAACAAACGAACAAACGAACAAACGAACAAACGAACAAACGAACAAACGAACAATCGAACAATGAGATAAAGAAACAAAGAAACAAAGATAAAACGAACCAACGAACCAACGAACCAACGAACCAACGAACCAACGAACCAACGAACCAACGAACCAACGAACCAACGAACCAACGAACCAACGAACCAACGAACAAACGAACAAACGAACAAACGAACAAACGAACAAACGAACGAACGAATAAACGAACAAACGAACAAACGATCAAACGAACAGACGAACAATCGAACAAAGAGACAAAGAAACAAAGAAACAAAGATAAAACGAACCAACGAACCAGCGAACCAACGAACCAACGAACCAACGAACCAACGAACCAACGAACCAACGAACCAACGAACCAACGAACCAACGAACCAACGAACCAACGAACCAACGAACCAACGAACCAACGAACCAACGAACCAACGAACCAACGAAACAACGAACCATCGAACCAACGAACAAACGAAAAAACGACAAACGAACAAACGAACAAACGAACAAACGAACAAACGAACAAACGAACAAACGAACAAACGAACAAACGAATGAAAGAACAAACGAACAAACGAACAATCGAACAAACGAACCAACAAACCAACGAACCAACGAAACAACGAACCAACGAACCAACGAACCAACGAACCAACGAACCAACGAACCAACGAACCAACGAACCAACGAACAAACGAACAAACGATCAACGAGACATACGGACAAACGATCAAAGAGACAAAGAAACAAAGATACAAAGAAACAAACGAACCAACGGACCAACGAACCAACGAACCAACGAACCAACGAACCAACGAACCAACGAACCAACGAACCAACGAACCAACGAACAAACGAACAAACGAACAAACGAACGAACGAATAAACGAAGAAACGAACAAACGATCAAACGAACAAACGAACAATCGAACAAAGAGACAAAGAAACAAAGAAACAAAGAAACGAAGATAAAACGAACCAACGAACCAACGAACAAACGAACCAACGAACCAACGAACCAACGAACCAACGAACCAACGATCCAACGAACCAACGAACCAACGAACCAACGAACCAACGAACCAACGAACCAACGAACCAACGAACCAACGAACCAACGAACCAACGAACCAACGAACCAACGAACCAAACGAACCAACGAAACAACGAACCAACGAACCAACGAACCAACGAACCAACGAACGAACGAACCAACGAACCAACGAACCAACGAACCAACGAACCAACGAACCAACGAACCAACGAACCAGCGAACAAACGAACCAACGAACCAAGGAACCAACGAACCAACGAACCAACGAACCAACGAACCAACGAACCAACGAACCAACGAACCAACGAACCAACGAAACAACGAACCAACGAACCAACGAACAAACGAAAAAACGACAAAACGAACAAACGAACAAACGAACAAACGAACAAACGAATAAATGTACAAACGAACAAACGAACAATCGAACAATCGAACAAACGAACAAACGAACAAACGAACAAACGAACAAACGAACAAACGAACAAACGAACAAACGAACAAACGAACAAACGAACAAACGAACAAACGAACAAACGAACAAACGAACAAACGAACAAACGAACAAACGAACAAACGAACAAACGAACAAACGAACAAACGAACAAACGAACAAACGAACAAACGAACAAACGAACAAACGAACCAACGAACAAACGAACAAACAAACAAACGAACAAACGAACAATCGAACAAAGAGACAAAGAAACAAAGAAACAAAGAAACAAAGAAAAAACGAACCAACGAACCAACGAACCAACGAACCAACGAACCAACGAACCAACGAACCAACGAACCAACGAACCAACGAACCAACGAACCAACGAACCAACGAACCAACGAACCAACGAACCAACGAACCAACGAACCAACGAACCAACGAACCAACGAACCAACGAAACAACGAACCAACGAACCAACGAACAAACGAAAAAACGACAAAACGAACAAACGAACAAACGAACAAACGAATAAAAGAACAAACGAACAAACGAACAATCGAACAAACGAACAAACGAACAAACGAACAAACGAACAAACGAACAAACGAACAAACGAACAATCGAACAAACGAACAAACGAACAAACGAACAAACGAACAAACGAACAAACGAACAATCGAACAAGGAGACAAAGAAACAAAGAAACAAAGAAAAAAACGAACAACGAACCAACGACCCAACGAACCAACGAACCAACGAACCAACGAACCAACGAACCAACGAACCAACGAACCAACGAACCAACGAACCAACGAACCAACGAACTCACGAACAAACGAACAAGCGAACAAAGAGACAAAGAAACAAGGAAACAAAGAAACAAACGAACCAACGAACCAACGAACCAACGAACCAACGAACCAACGAACCAACGAACCAACGACCAACGAACCAACGAACCAACGAACCGACGAACCAACGAACCAAAGAACCAACGAACCAACGAACCAACGAACCAACGAACCAACGAACCAACGAACCAACGAACCAACGAACCAACGAACCAACGAACCAACGAACAAACGAACAAACGAATAAACGAACAAACGAACATACGAACAAACGAACAAACGAACAAACGAACAATCGAACAAACGAACAAAGAGACAAAGAAAAAAAGAAACAAAGAAAAAAACGAACCAACGAACCAACGAACCAACGAACCAACGAACCAACGAACCAACGAACCAACGAACCAACGAACCAACGAACCAACGAACCAACGAACCAACGAACCAACGAACCAACGAACCAACGAACCAACGAACCAACGAAACAACGAACCAACGAACCAACGAACAAACGAACAAACGAACAAACGAACAATCGAACAAAGAGACAAAGAAACAAGGAAACAAAGAAACAAACGAACCAACGAGCCAACGAACCAACGAACCAACGAACCAACGAACCAACGAACCAACGAACCAACGAACCAACGAACCAACGAACCAACGAACCAACGAACCAAAGAACCAACGAACCAACGAACCAACGAACCAACGAACCAACGAACCAACGAACCAACGAA
>NW_027486168.1:0-25765 GCF_050908995.1 Andrena cerasifolii
AATTTTTTAACAAAATTTTTTGTAATTTTTTTTATTTTTTTTAAATTTTTTAAAAAACTTTTTAAATTTTTTTTTATTTTTTAAACTTTTATTTGTTTATTTTTTTATTTTCCTTCTAAATTTATATATATTTTTTATTTAAATTTTTTTTTGTATTTAAATTTTTTTTATTTTAATTTTTTTTAATTTTTTTTAAAAAAAATTTTGTTTTTTTTAATTTTTTTTTTAAATTTTAAAAATTTTTTTTTAATTTTTAAAATTTTTTTTTTAATTTTCAAAATTTTTTTTGAATTTTTAAATTTTTTTTTAATTTTTAAAATTTTTTTTTTAATTTTTAAAATTTTTCTTTTAATTTAAAAAAATTTAAATTTCTTTTCTTTAATTACTTTTCATTTAAAATTTTTTTTAACTTTTAAAAAAAATTTTAATTTTTTTAAATTTAAAATTTTTTTTTAATTTTCTTAAAATTTTTTATTTTTTTTATATTTTTAAAATTTTTTTTAATATTTTTTAAAAAAATTTTTTAAATTTTTTAAAAATTTTTTTTAAAAAATTTGTTTTAATTTTGTAACAAATCTTTTTTAAAATTTTTAATTGTTTATTTTTTTTATTTTTCTTTTAAATTTTTGTATATTTTTTTTATTTAAATTTTTTTATATTAATTTTTTTTAAATTTTTTAAAAAACTTTTTGAAATTTTTTTTTATTTTTTTAAATTTTTAATTGTTTATTTTTTTATTTCTTCTTTAATTTTTTGTATATTTTTTTATTAAAATTTTTTTTTTGTATTTTAAAATTTTTTATTTTAATTTTTTAATATTTTTTTTAAATTTAAAAAAAATTATTTTTTTTAATTTTTCTCCACTTTAATTTTTAATTTTTTTTAATTTTCTTAACTTTAATTTTTTTTAAATTTAAAAATTTTTTTTTATTTTTTTTTAAATTATAATTTTTTTATTTCAAAAAATGCTTTTTAATTTTTTTTTTTCTTTTATTTTATTTTTTTTAAATTTTTTCAAATTTTAAAATTTTTTTTTAATTTTCTTATAATTTTTTTATTTTTTAAATATTTTTTAAAATTTTTTTAATTTTTTTTTAATTTATTTCTTGTTTTTTTTAAATTTTTTATTTTTTTTTAATTTTTAAATTTTTTTTTTAATTTTCTTATAATTTTTTAAACTTTTTAAATTTTTTAAAAAAATTTGTTTTAATTTTTTAACAAATTTTTAAAATTTTTTTTGAATTTTTTAAAAAAAATTAAATTTCTTTTCTTTAATTATTTTTCATTAAATTTTTTTTTTTAATTTTTAAAAAAATTTTAATATTTTTAAATTTAAAAATTTTTTTTATTAATTTTTAAAAAACTTTTTTTCATTTTTTAAAATTTTTTAAAAAACTTTTTAAATTTTTTTTTAATTTTTATTTGTTTATTTTTTTATTTTTCTTCTAAATTTTTGTATATTTTTTTATTTAATCTTTTTTTTGTATTTAAATTTTTTTATTTTAATTTTTTTTAAATTTTTTAAAAAAATTTTTTTGTTTTTTTTAATTTTTTATTTTTTTATTAATTTTTTAAATATTTTTAAATTTTTTAATTTTCTTATAATTTTTTTAATTTTTTAAAATTTTTTTAAAATTTTTTTTAATTTTCTTAAAAATTTTTTTTAAAATTTAAAATTTTTTTTTTTAAATTTTGTTTGAATTTTTTAACAATTTCTTTTAAAAAAATATTATTTATGTTTTCGTATTTTTTTTCTACATTTTTTAATTTATTTAAATTTAATTTTTTTTTAATTTTCTTATAATTTTTTTATTTTTTAAATATTTTTTAAAATTTTTTTAATTTTTTTTTTAATTTTTTTCTTGTTTTTTTAAAATTTTTTTTTTTAATTTTTAAATTTTTTTTTTAATTTTCTTATAATTTTTTAAACTTTTTAAATTTTTTTAAAAAAAATTGTTTTAATTTTTTAACAAATTTTAAAAATTTTTTTTTTATTTTTTTAAAAAAAAATTTTCATTTTTTAAAAATTTTTTTCATTTTTTAAAAATTTTTTAAAATTTTTTAAAAAATTTTTTAAAAAAAATTGTTTTAATTTTTTAACAAAATTTCTAAATTTTTTTTTTATTTTTTTTAAATTTTGTTTATTTTTTTTAAATTTTTATTTGTTTATTTTTTTTAATTTTTTATTTTTCTTTTAATTTTTTGTATATCTTTATTAAATTTTTTTTGTATTTTTACATTTTTATTTTAATTTTTTTATATTTTTTTAATTTTCTTATAATTTTTGTATTTTTTAAATTTTTAAATTTTTTTTTTAATTTCTTCTAATTTTTTTTTAACTTTTAAAATTTTTTTTTAAATTTAAAATTTTTTTTTTAATTTTGTTTTAATTTTTTAACAATTTCTTTTAAAAAAATTTTATTTATGTTCTTAAAATTTTTTCTTAATTTTTTTCAATTTTTTAAATTTTTTTTTTAATTTTCAAAAAAAATTTTTTTATTTTTTTTTTAATTTTTAAATTTTTTAATTTTCTTATAATTTTTTTTATTTTTTAAAAATTTTAAAAAATATTTAAAATTTTTTTTTAAAGAAAATTGTTTTAATTTTTTAACAAAATTATTTAAAAAAAATTTTCATTTTTTTTAAATTTTGTTTATTTTTTTTAAATTTTTATTTGTTTATTTTTTTTAATTTTTTATTTTTCTTTTAATTTTTTTGTATATCTTTATTAAAATTTTTTTTTGTATTTTAAAATTTTTTATTTTAATTTTTTTATATTTTTTTTAATTTTCTTATAATTTTTTAATTTTTTTTTCATTTTTTTATTTTTTTTTATTTTTTTTTAATTTTTAAATTTTTTTTATTTTTTTTTTAATTTTTAAATTTTTTTTCCTTTTTTGAAAATTTTTTTTAATTTTTTTAAATTTTTATTTGTTTATTTTTTTTATTTTTCTTCTAAATTTTTGTATATTTTTTTTATTTAAATTTTTTTTGTATTTAAATTTTTTTATTTCAATATTTAAAATTTTTTAAAAATTTTTTTTATTTTTTTTTAATTTTTAATTTTTTTTAATTTTCTTATAATTTTTTTTATTTTTTAAAAATTTTAAAGAATTTTTTAAATTTTTTTTAAAAAAATTGTTTTAATTTTTTAACAAAATTATTTAAAAATTTTTTTCATTTTTTTTAAATTTTGTTTATTTTTTTAAAATTTTTATTTGTTTATTTTTTTAATTTTTTATTTTTCTTTTAATTTTTTGTATATCTTTATTAAATTTTTTTTTTGTATTTTAAAATTTTTTATTTTAATTTTTTTATATATTTTTTTAATTTTCTTATAATTTTTTTATTTTTTTTAAATTTTTTAAAATTTTTTTAAATTTTTTTTTAATTTTCTTATAAATTTTTTTTAAAATTTAAAAAATTTTTTTTAAATTTTGTTTTAATTTTTTAACAATTTCTTTTAAAAAAATATTATTTATGTTTTTGTATTTTTCTACATTTTTAAATTTTTTTAAATTTAATTTTTTTAAATTTTCTTATAATTTTTTTATTTTTTTAAATTTTTAAAAATTTTTTTTATTTTTTTTTTAATTTTTTTAAAAATTTTTTTCTCTTCAAATTTTTTTTTAATTTCAAAATTTTTTTTTAATTTTTTTAAATTTAAATTTTTTTAATTTTCTTATAATTTTTTTATTTTTTAAAAATTTTTTAAATTTTTTTTATTCTTTATAAAATTTTTTTTTATTTTTTTTTAAAAAAAATTTTCTATATTTTTTAATTTTTTTCATTTTTTTTTAAACTTTTTAAAATTTTTTTTAAAAATTTTGTTTATTTTTTAAAACTTTTATTCGTTTATTTTTTTTAATTTTTTTTTCTTTTACTTTTTTGTATATTTTTTTATTAAAAATTTTTTTTTGTACTTTAAAATTTTTTTATTTTAATTTTTTATATTTTTTTTTTTTAAAAATTAATTTTTTTTAATTTTTCTCCACTTTAGTTTTTAATTTTTTTTAATTTTCTTAACTTTAATTTTTTTTCAATTTAATTTTTTTTTTAAATTATAATTTTTTTATTTCAAAAAATGTTTTTTTAATTTTTATTTTTCTTTTATTTTAATTTTTAAATTTTTTTTTTAATTTAAAAAAAAATATAAATTCCTTTTCCTTAATTATTTTTCATTTAAATTTTTTTTTAATTTTTTAAAAAAAAATTTTATATTTTAAATTTTTAAATTTTTTTTTAATTTTCTTATAATTTTTTTAATTTTTTAAAATTTTTTTAAAATTTTTTTTAATTTTCTTATAAATTTTTTTTAAAATTTAAAATTTTTTTTTTAAATTTTGTTTGAATTTTTTAACAATTTCTTTTAAAAAAATATTATTTATGTTTTTGTATTTTTTTCTACATTTTTTAATTTTTTTAAATTTAATTTTTTTTTTAATTTTCTTATAATTTTTTTATTTTTTAAATATTTTTTAAAATTTTTTTAATTTTTTTTTTAATTTATTTCTTGTTTTTTTTAAATTTTTTATTTTTTTTTTAATTTTTAAATTTTTTTTTTAATTTTCTTATAATTTTTTAAACTTTTTAAATTTTTTTAAAAAAATTGTTTTAATTTTTTAACAAAATTTTTAAAATTTTTTTTTTATTTTTTTTAAATTTTGTTTATTTTTTTTAAATTTTTATTTGTTTATTTTTTTTAATTTTTTATTTTCCTTTTAATTTTTTTGTATATCTTTATTAAAATTTTTTTTTGTATTTTAAAATTTTTTATTTTAATTTTTTTATATTTTTTTTTAATTTTCTTATAATTTTTTTTTCATTTTTAAAATTTTTTTTTCATTTTTTTTAAATTTTTTAAAAAACTTTTTAAATTTTTTTTTTTAATTTTTATTTGTTTATTTTTTTATTTTTCTTCTAAATTTTTGTATATTTTTTTATTTAATCTTTTTTTTGTATTTAAATTTTTTTATTTTAATTTTTTTTAAATTTTTTTAAAAAATTTTTTTGTTTTTTTTAATTTTTTATTTTTTTATTAATTTTTTAAATATTTTAAAATTTTTTTTAAGTTTTTCAAAAATTTTTTTTTTATTTTTTTTAATTTTTAAATTTTTTAACTTTCTTATAATTTTTTTAATTTTTTAAAACTTTTCTAAATTTTTTTTTTAATTTTCTCATAAATTTTTTTTAAAATTTAAAAATTTTTTTTTTAAATTTTGTTTGAATTTTTTAACAATTTCTTTTAAAAAAATATTATTTATGTTTGTGTATTTTTTTCTACATTTTTTAATTTTCTTATAATTTTTTTATTTTTTAAATATTTTTTAAAATTTTTAAAATTTTTTTTTAAATTTATTTCTTGTTTTTTTTAAATTTTTTATTTTTTTTTTAATTTTTAAATTTTTTTTTAATTTTCTTATAATTTTTTAAACTTTTTAAATTGTTTTAAAAAAATTTGTTTTAATTTTTTAACAATTTTTTTAAAATTTTTTTTATTTTTTTTATTTTTTTTTATTTTTTTTTAAAAAAAATTTTCATTTTTTAAAAAATTTTTTCATTTTTTAAAAATTTTTTAAAATTTTTTAAAAATTTTTTTTAAAAAATTGTTTTAATTTTTTAACAAAATTTTTAAAATTTTTTTTTTTATTTTTTTTAAATTTTGTTTATTTTTTTAAATTTTTTATTTGATTATTTTTTTTAATTTTTTATTTTTCTTTTAATTTTTTGTATATCTTTATTAATTTTTTTTTGTATTTTAACATTTTTTATTTTAATTTTTTTATATTTTTTTTAATTTTCTTATAATTTTTTTATTTTTTTTAAATTTTTAAATTTTTTTTTTTAAATTTAAAAAATTTTTTTTTTAATTTTGTTTTAATTTTTTAACAATTTCTTTTAAAAAAATTTTATTTACGTTCTTAAAATTTTTTTCTTAATTTTTTTCAATTTTTTTAATTTTTTTTTAATTTTTAATTTTTTTTTTTAATTTTCTTTTCTTTAATTATTTTTCATTAAAATTTTTTTTTAATTTTTAAAAAAAAATTTAATATTTTTAAATTTAAAATTTTTTTTTTATTAATTTTTAAAAAACTTTTTTTCATTTTTTTTTGAATTTTTTAAAAAACTTTTTAATTTTTTTTTTTAATTTTTATTTGTTTATTTTTTTTATTTTTCTTCTAAATTTTTGTATATTTTTTTTATTTAATTTTTTTTTGTATTTAAATTTTTTTATTTTAATTTTTTTAATTTTTTAAAAATTTTTTTTTGTTTTTTTTTTAAATTTTTATTTTTTTTATTAATTTTTTAAATATTTTAAAATTTTTTTTAAGTTTTTCAAAAAAAAATTTTTTATTTTTTTTTTAATTTTTTTATATTTTTTTTAATTTTCTTATAATTTTTTTATTTTTTTTAAATTTTTAAAATTTTTTTTTTTAAAAAATTGTTTTAATTTTTTAACAAAATTTTTTTTATTTTTTTTTATTTTTTTTAAATTTTGTTTATTTTTTTTAAATTTTTATTTGTTTATTTTTTTTTAATTTTTTATTTTTCTATTAATTTTTTGTATATTTTTTATTAAAAATTCTTTTTTTGTATTTTAAAATTTTTTATTTTAATTTTTTTATATTTTTTTTTAATTTTCTTATAAATTTTTTATTTTTTAAAAATTTTAAATTTTTTTTTAATTTTTTTTTAAATTGTTTTAATTTTTTAACAATTTCTTTTAAAAAATTTTATTTATGTTTTTAAAATTTTTTCTTAATTTTTTAAAATTTTTTTTATTTTTTTTTAATTTTTAAATTTTTTTTTTAATTTTCGTACAATTTTTTAATTTTTTCTTATTTTTTTTTAAAAATTTGTTTTAATTTTTTAACAAATTTTTTAAAATTTTTTTTTTATTTTTAAAAATTTTTTTTTTATTTTTTTAAATTTTTATTTGTTTATTTTTTTTTCTTCTAAATTTTTGTAAATTTTTTTTATTTAATTTTTTTTTGTATTTAAATTTTTTTATTTCAATTTTTTAAAATTTTTTAAAAATTTTTTTTGTTTTTTTTTAAATTTTTTATTTTTTTATTAATTTTTTTAATATTTTTAAATTTTCTTTAAGTTTTTCAAAAAAAATTTTTCTATTTTTTTTTATTTTTAAATTTTTTTAATTTTCTTATATTTTTTTATTTTTTAAAAATTTAAAAAATTTTTTTTTTAATTTTTTTTTAAATTGTTTTAATTTTTTAACAAAATTTTTTTAAATTTTTTTTATTTTTTTAAAAAAAAAATTTTCTATATTTTTTAATTTTTTTCATTTTTTAAAAAATTTTTTTAAAATTTTTTTTAATTTTCTTATAAATTTTTTTTAATTTTCTTATAAATTTTTTTTAATTTTCTTATAATTTTTTTTAAAATTTTAAAAAAAAATTTTTTTTAAATTTTGTTTTAATTTTTTAACAATTTCTTTTTAAAAATATTATTTATGTTTTTGTATTTTTTCTACATTTTTTAATTTTTTTAAATTTAAATTTTTTTTCAATTTTCTTATAATTTTTTTATTTTTTAAAAATTTTTTAAAATTTTTTTAAAATTTGTTTTAAAAAAATTGTTATAATTTTTTAACAAAATTTAAAAAAAAATTTTTTATTTTTTTAAAAAAAAATTTTCTATATTTTTTAATTTTTTTCATTTTTTTAAAAAATTTTTTAAAATTTTTTTTAATTTTCTTATAAAATTTTTTTAATTTTCTTATAATTTTTTTATTTTTTTTAAATTTTTCAAAATTTTTTTAAAATTTTTTTTTAATTTTCTTATAAATTTTTTTTTAAATTTAAAAAATTTTTTTTTTTAAATTTTGTTTGAATTTTTTAACAATTTCTTTTAAAAAAATATTATTTCTCTTTTTGTATTTTTTCTACATTTTTTAATTTTTTTAAATTTAATTTTTTTTTAATTTTCTCATAATTTTTTTATTTTTTTAATTTTTTTATATTTTTTTAAATTTAAAAAAAAAATAAATATTTTTTTAATTTTTCTCCACTTTAATTTTTAATTTTTTTTTAATTTTCTTAACTTTAATTTTTTTTAAAATTTAATTTTTTTATTTTTTTTTAAATTATAATTTTTTTATTTCAAAAAATGTTTTTTTAATTTTTATTTTTCTTTTATTTTAATTTTTTTAATTTTTTCAAATTTTAAAATTTTTTTTTTAATTTTAAAATTTTTTTTTTAATTTTTAAATTTTTTTTTTAATTTAAAAAAATTTAAATTTCTTTTCTTTAATTATTTTTCATTTAAATTTTTTTTTAATTTTTAAAAAAAAAATTTTTAATTTTTTAAATTTTAAATTTTTTTTAATTTTCTTAAAATTTTTTTATTTTTTTAATTTTTTTTAAATTTTTTTTTAAAAATTTGTTTTAATTTTGTAACAAAAATTTTAAATTTTTTTTTTAATTTTTTTCATTTTTTTAAATTTTTAAAAAACTTTTTAAATTTTTTTTTATTTATTAAAATTTTTATTTGTTTATTTTTTTTATTTTTCTTTTAAATTTTTGTATATTTTTTTTATTTAATTTTTTTTTGTATTTAAATTTTTTTATTTTAATTTTTTTTATTTTCTTAAAAAAAATTTTTGTTTTTTTTAAATTTTTTATTTTTTTTATTAATTTTTTTTTTCAAAAAAATTTTCTATATTTTTTAATTTTTTTAATTTTTTTAAAATTTTTTTTTAATTTTTTAAAAAAATTTGTTTATTTTTTTAAATTATTTATTTTTCTTTTAATTTTTTGTATATTTTTTTATTAAAAATTTTTTTTTTGTATTTTAAAATTTTTTATTTTTTTTTTAAATTTAAAATTTTTTTTTTAAATTTTATTTTAATTTTTTAACAATTTCTTTTAAAAAATTTTTATTTATGTTTTTATTTTTTTTCTTAATTTTTTTCAATTTTTTAATTTTTTTGCTTAATTTTTTTAAATTTTTAAAATTTTTTTTAAATTTTAAAAAATTTTTTTTTAATTTTTAAAAAAAAAATTAAAATTTCTTTTCTGTTATTATTTTTCATTAAAAATTTTTTTTTTAATTTTTTCAAATTTTTAAAATTTTTTCTAATTTTCTTATAATTTTTTTATTTTTTTTAAATTTTTTAAAATTTTGTTTTTAATTTCTTATTTTTTTAATTTTTAAATTTTTTTTTAAATTTAAAATTTTTTTTTTAAATTTTATTTTAATTTTTTAACAATTTCTTTTAAATTATTTTTTAATTTTTTTAAAAAAATTTGTTTTACTTTTTTAACAAAAATTAAAAAAAATTTTTTTAATTTTTTTCATTTTTTTTAAATTTTTTAAAAAACTTTTTGGAATTTTTTTTTATTTTTTAAATTTGTATTTGTTTATTTTTTATAATTTTTTATTTTTCTTTTAATTTTTTGTATATTTTTTTATGAAAAAATTTTTTTTTGTATTTTACAATTTTTTATTTTAATTTTTTATATTTTTTTTGAATTTAAAAAAAAAAAAAAATAAATTTTTTTTAATTTTTCTCCACTTTAATTTTAATTTTTTTTTAATTTTCTTATAATTTTTTTATATTTTTTAAATTTTTTAAAATTTTGTTTTTAATTTCCTATATTTTTTTTAATTTTTAAATTTTTTTAATTTTTAAAATTTTTTTTTAATTTTATTTTAATTGTTTAACAATTTCTTTTAAAAAAATTTTATTTATGTTTTTAATTTTTTTTCTTAATTTTTCTCAATTTTTAAAATTTTTTTTTAAATTTTTAAATTTTTTTTTTTAATTTTTAATTTTTTTTTTTAATTTTTAAAAAAAAAATTAATTTCTTTTCTTTAATTATTTTTCACTTAAAATTTTTTTTTAATTTTTTAAAAAAAAAATTTAATTTTTTTAAATTTTTAAATTTTTTTTTAATTTTCTTATAATTTTTTTTTTTAATTTTTAAAAATTTATTTATTTTTTCTTTAAATTTGTTTTAATTTTTTAACAAAATTTTTATATTTTTTTAAAATTTTTTTAAAAAATTTTTTGTCTTTTTTTAAAATTTTTTTATTTTTTATTAATTTTTTTAATATTTCTAAAATTTTTTTAAGTTTTTTAAAATTTTTTTTTTATTTTTTTTTTAATTTTTAATTTTTTTTTTAAATTAAAAAAAATTTTTTTTTAATTTTGTTTTAATTTTTTAACAATTTCTTTTAAAAAAAATTTTATTTGTGTTTTTTATTTTTTTTCTATATTTTTTAATTTCTTTCATTTTTAAATTTTTTTTTTATTTTTAAAATTTTTTTTTAATTTTTTAAAATTTAAATTTTTATAATTTTTTTAAAATTTTTTTTAAAAAATTATTTTAATTTTTTAACAAAATTTAAAAAATTTTTTTTTTTTATAAAATTTTTTTTATTTTTTTTTTTTTTAAATTTTCTATATTTTTTAATTTTTTTCATTTTTTTAAATTTTTTTTTAAATTTTTTTAAAAATTTTGTTTATTTTTTTTAAATTTTTATTTTGCGTTTAATTTTTTGTATATTTTTTTATTAAAATTTTTTTTTTGTATTTGAAAATTTTTTTATTTAAATTTTTTTATATTTTTTTAAATTTAAAAAAAATTAAATTTTTTTTTAATTTTTCTCCACTTTAATTTTTAATTTTTTTTAATTTTCTTAACTTTAATTTTGTTTAAAATTAAAAAATTTTTTTATTTTTTTTAAATTATAATTTTTTATTTAAAAAAATGTGTTTTTAATTTTTATTTTTCTTTTATTTTAATTTTTTTAAATTTTTTAAAAAAAATTTTATGTTATTTTTAAATTTTTTTTATTAATTTTTAAATAACTTTTTTTCATTTTTTAAAATTTTTTTTCATTTTTTTTAAATTTTTTAAAAAACTTTTTGAAATTTTTTTTTATTTTTTTAAATTTTTATTTGTTTATTTTTTTTAATTAAATTTTTTTTTGTATTTAAAATTTTTTATTTGTTTATTTTTTTTAATTTTTTATTTTTCTTTTAATTTTTTGTATATTTTTTTATTCAAAATTTTTTTTTGTATTTTAAAATTTTTTTATTTTAATTTTTTTATATTTTTTTTTAATTTAAAAAAAATTAAATTTTTTTTTAATTTTTCCCCACTTTAATTTTTAATTTTTTTAAATTTTCTTAACTTTAATTTTTTTTTAATTTAAATTTTTTTTTTAAATAATAATTTTTTTATTTCAAAAAATGTATTTTTAATCTTTATTTTTCTTTTATTTTAATTTCTTTAAATTTTTTAAAAAATTAAAAATTTTTTTTATTTTTTTTAAATTTTTTTAAAAATTTTTTTCTCTTCAAATTTTTTTTTAATTTCAAAATTTTTTTTTAATTTTTTTAAATTTAAATTTTTTTAATTTTCTTATAATTTTTTTATTTTTTAAAAATTTTTAAAATTTTTTTTATTTTTTATAAAAATTTTTTTTATTTTTTTTTAAAAAAAATTTTCTATATTTTTTAATTTTTTTCATTTTTTTTAAAATTTTTTAAAATTTTTTTTAAAAATTTTGTTTATTTTTTAAAACTTTTATTCGTTTATTTTTTTTAATTTTTTTTTCTTTTACTTTTTTGTATATTTTTTTATTAAAAATTTTTTTTTGTATTTTAAAATTTTTTTATTTTAATTTTTTTATATTTTTTTTTTTTAAAATTAATTTTTTTTAATTTTTCTCCACTTTAGTTTTTAATTTTTTTTAATTTTCTTAACTTTAATTTTTTTTCAATTTAATTTTTTTTTTAAATTATAATTTTTTTATTTCAAAAAATGTTTTTTTAATTTTTATTTTTCTTTTATTTTAATTTTTAAATTTTTTTTTTAATTTTAAAAAAAATATAAATTCCTTTTCCTTAATTATTTTTCATTTAAATTTTTTTTTAATTTTTTAAAAAAAAAATTTTATATTTTAAATTTTTAAATTTTTTTTTAATTTTCTTATAATTTTTTTATTTTTTTTTTAATTTTTAAATTTTTTTTTATTTTTTTAAACTTTTATTTGTTTATTTTTTTATTTTCCTTCTAAATTTATATATATTTTTTATTTAAATTTTTTTTTGTATTTAAATTTTTTTTATTTTAATTTTTTTTAATTTTTTTTAAAAAAAATTTTGTTTTTTTTAATTTTTTTTTTAAATTTTAAAAATTTTTTTTTAATTTTTAAAATTTTTTTTTTAATTTTCAAAATTTTTTTTGAATTTTTAATTTTTTTTTTAATTTTTAAAATTTTTTTTTTAATTTTTAAAATTTTTCTTTTAATTTAAAAAAATTTAAATTTCTTTTCTTTAATTACTTTTCATTTAAAATTTTTTTTAACTTTTAAAAAAAAATTTTAATTTTTTTAAATTTAAAATTTTTTTTTAATTTTCTTAAAATTTTTTTATTTTTTTTATATTTTTAAAATTTTTTTTAATATTTTTTAAAAAATTTTTTTAAATTTTTTTAAAAATTTTTTTAAAAATTTGTTTTAATTTTGTAACAAATCTTTTTTAAAATTTTTAATTGTTTATTTTTTTTATTTTTCTTTTAAATTTTTGTATATTTTTTTTATTTAAATTTTTTTATATTAATTTTTTTTAAATTTTTTAAAAAACTTTTTTAAATTTTTTTTTATTTTTTAAATTTTTAATTGTTTATTTTTTTATTTCTTCTTTAATTTTTTGTATATTTTTTTATTAAAATTTTTTTTTTTGTATTTTAAAATTTTTTATTTTAATTTTTTAATATTTTTTTTTAAATTTAAAAAAAAATAATTTTTTTTTAATTTTTCTCCACTTTAATTTTTAATTTTTTTTAATTTTCTAACTTTAATTTTTTTTAAATTTAAAAATTTTTTTTTATTTTTTTTTAAATTATAATTTTTTTATTTCAAAAAATGCTTTTTAATTTTTATTTTTCTTTTATTTTATTTTTTTTAAATTTTTTCAAATTTTAAAATTTTTTTTTTAATTTTCTTATAATTTTTTTATTTTTTAAATATTTTTTAAAATTTTTTTAATTTTTTTTTAATTTATTTCTTGTTTTTTTTAAAATTTTTTATTTTTTTTTTAATTTTTAAATTTTTTTTTTAATTTTCTTATAATTTTTTAAACTTTTTAAATTTTTTAAAAAAATTTGTTTTAATTTTTTAACAAATTTTTTAAAATTTTTTTTTTATTTTTTTTAAATTTTGTTTATTTTTTTAAAATTTTTATTTGTTTATTTTTTTTAATTTTTTATTTTTCTTTTAATTTTTTGTATATCTTTATTAATTTTTTTTTTGTATTTTAACATTTTTTATTTTAATTTTTTTATATTTTTTTTAATTTTCTTATAATTTTTGTATTTTTTTTAAATTTTTAAATTTTTTTTTTAATTTCTTATAATTTTTTTTTAACTTTTAAAATTTTTTTTTTAAATTAAAAAATTTTTTTTTTAATTTTGTTTTAATTTTTTAACAATTTCTTTTAAAAAATTTTATTTACGTTCTTAAAATTTTTTTCTTAATTTTTTTCAATTTTTTTAATTTTTTTTTAATTTTTAATTTTTTTTTTAATTTTCTTTTCTTTAATTATTTTTCATTAAAATTTTTTTTTAATTTTTAAAAAAAATTTTAATATTTTTAAATTTAAAATTTTTTTTTTATTAATTTTTAAAAAACTTTTTTTCATTTTTAAAATTTTTTTTTCATTTTTTTTTGAATTTTTTAAAAAACTTTTTAATTTTTTTTTTAATTTTTATTTGTTTATTTTTTTTATTTTTCTTCTAAATTTTTGTATATTTTTTTTATTTAATTTTTTTTTGTATTTAAATTTTTTTATTTTAATTTTTTTAATTTTTTTAAAAATTTTTTTTGTTTTTTTTAAATTTTTATTTTTTTTATTAATTTTTTAAATATTTTAAAATTTTTTTAAGTTTTTCAAAAAAAATTTTTATTTTTTTTTAATTTTTAAATTTTTTAATTTTCTTATAATTTTTTTATTTTTTAAAAATTTAAAAAAAATTAAAAAAAAATTTTTTTAAAAAAATTGTTTTAATTTTTTAACAAAATTATTTAAATTTTTTTATTTTTTTAAAAATTTTGTTTATTTTTTTTAAATTTTTATTTGTTTATTTTTTTTAATTTTTATTTTTCTTTTAATTTTTTGTATATATTTTTATTAAAATTTTTTTTTTTGTATTTTAAAATTTTTTATTTTAATTTTTTTATATTTTTTTTAATTTTCTTATAATTTTTTTATTTTTTTTAAATTTTTTAAAATTTTTTTTTAAAAAATTGTTTTAATTTTTTAACAAATTTTTTTTTATTTTTTTTTATTTTTTTTAAATTTTGTTTATTTTTTTTAAATTTTTATTTGTTTATTTTTTTAATTTTTTATTTTTCTTTTAATTTTTTGTATATTTTTTATTAAAAATTCTTTTTTTGTATTTTAAAATTTTTTATTTTAATTTTTTATATTTTTTTTTAATTTTCTTATAATTTTTTTATTTTTTTTAAATTTTTTAAAAATTTTTTTTTAAAAAATTGTTTTAATTTTTTAACAAAATTATTTAAAAAAAATTTTCATTTTTTTTAAATTTTGTTTATTTTTTTTAAATTTTTATTTGTTTATTTTTTTAATTTTTTATTTTTCTTTTAATTTTTTGTATATCTTCATTAAAATTTTTTTTGTATTTTAAAATTTTTTATTTTAATTTTTTTATATTTTTTTTTAATTTTCTTATAATTTTTTTATTTTTTTTAAATTTTTTAAAATTTTTTTTTTTAAAAATTGTTTTAATTTTTTAACAAAATTTTTTTTATTTTTTTTTATTTTTTTTAAATTTTGTTTATTTTTTTTAAATTTTTATTTGTTTATTTTTTTTAATTTTTTATTTTTCTATTAATTTTTTGTATATTTTTTATTAAAAATTCTTTTTTTGTATTTTAAAATTTTTTATTTTAATTTTTTTATATTTTTTTTTAATTTTCTTATAAATTTTTTATTTTTTAAAAATTTTAAATTTTTTTTTAATTTTTTTTAAATTGTTTTAATTTTTTAACAATTTCTTTTAAAAAATTTTATTTATGTTTTTAAAATTTTTTCTTAATTTTTTAAAATTTTTTTTATTTTTTTTTAATTTTTAAATTTTTTTTTAATTTTCGTACAATTTTTTAATTTTTTCTTATTTTTTTTTAAAAATTTGTTTTAATTTTTTAACAAATTTTTTAAAATTTTTTTTTATTTTTTAAAATTTTTTTTTTTATTTTTTTAAATTTTTATTTGTTTATTTTTTTTTCTTCTAAATTTTTGTAAATTTTTTTTATTTAATTTTTTTTTTGTATTTAAATTTTTTTATTTCAATTTTTTAAAATTTTTTAAAAATTTTTTTTTTAAATTTTTTATTTTTTTATTAATTTTTTTAATATTTTTAAATTTTCTTTAAGTTTTTCAAAAAAAATTTTTCTATTTTTTTTTTATTTTTAAATTTTTTTAATTTTCTTATATTTTTTTTATTTTTTAAAAATTTAAAAAAATTTTTTTTTAATTTTTTTTTAAATTGTTTTAATTTTTTAACAAAATTTTTTAAAATTTTTTTTATTTTTTTAAAAAAAATTTTTTTTTAAATTTTGTTTTAATTTTTTAACAATTTCTTTTTAAAAATATTATTTATGTTTTTGTATTTTTTCTACATTTTTTAATTTTTTTAAATTTAAATTTTTTTTCAATTTTCTTATAATTTTTTTATTTTTTAAAATTTTTTTAAAATTTTTTTAATTTTTTTTAAAAATTTTTTTCTTGTTTTTTTAAAATTTTTTTTTTTTTAATTTTTAAATTTTTTTTTTAATTTTCTTATAATTTTTTAAACTTTTTAAATTTTTTTAAAAAAATTTGTTTTAATTTTTTAACAAATTTTTTTAAATTTAAAAAATTTTTTTTTTAATATTTTTCTCATTTTTTTTTAATTTTTTTTATTTTTTTTTAATTTTTAATTTTTTTTTAATTTTCTTATAAATTTTTTTTAATTTTCTTATAATTTTTTTTTAAAATTTTAAAAAAATTTTTTTTTTAAATTTTGTTTTAATTTTTTAACAATTTCTTTTTAAAAATATTATTTATGTTTTTGTAATTTTTCTACATTTTTTAATTTTTTTAAATTTAAAATTTTTTTTTTATTTTTTTTAAAATTATATATTTTTTATTTCAAAAAATGTTTTTTTAATTATTATTTTTATTTTATTTTAATTTCCTTAATTTGTATTAATTTTTGAATTTTTTTTTAAATTTTTAAAATAAATTTTTTTAATTTAAATTTTTTTTTTAATTTTAAAATTTTTTTTTAATTTTGAAAAAAAATTTTAATTTCTTTTCTTTAATTATTTTTCATGTAAACATTTTTTTTTTAATTTTTAAAAAAATTTCTTTAATTTTTTTAAATTATTTAATTTTTTAAATTTTCTCATAATTTTTTTATTTTTTAAAATTTTTTTAAAATTTTTTTAAAATTTGTTTTAAAAAAATTGTTATAATTTTTTAACCAAATTTAAAAAAAAAATTTTTATTTTTTTAAAAAAAATTTTTCTATATTTTTTAATTTTTTTCATTTTTTTAAAAAATTTTTTAAATTTTTTTTTAATTTTCTTATAAAATTTTTTTAATTTTCTTATAATTTTTTTATTTTTTTTTAAATTTTTTAAAATTTTTTTAAAATTTTTTTTTAATTTTCTTATAAATTTTTTTTTAAATTTAAAAATTTTTTTTTTTTAAATTTTGTTAGAATTTTTTAACAATTTCTTTTAAAAAAATATTATTTCTCTTTTTGTATTTTTTCTACATTTTTTAATTTTTTTAAATTTAATTTTTTTTTAATTTTCTTATAATTTTTTTATTTTTTAAAAATTTTTTAAAATTTTTTTAATTTTTTTTTTAAATTTTTTTCTTGTTTTTTTAAAATTTTTTTTTTTTAATTTTTAAATTTTTTTTTAATTTTCTTATAATTTTTTAAACTTTTTAAATTTTTTTAAAAAAAATTGTTTTAAGTTTTTAACAAATTTTTTAAAATTTTTTTTAATTTTTTAATTTTTTTATATTTTTTTAAATTTAAAAAAAAAATAAATATTTTTTTAATTTTTCTCCACTTTAATTTTTAATTTTTTTTTAATTTTCTTAACTTTAATTTTTTTTAAAATTTAATTTTTTTATTTTTTTTTAAATTATAATTTTTTTATTTCAAAAAATGTTTTTTTAATTTTTATTTTTCTTTTATTTTAATTTTTTTTAATTTTTTCAAATTTTAAAATTTTTTTTTTAATTTTAAAATTTTTTTTTTAATTTTTTTTTTAATTTAAAAAAATTTAAATTTCTTTTCTTTAATTATTTTTCATTTAAATTTTTTTTTAATTTTTAAAAAAAAAATTTTTAATTTTTTTAAATTTTAAATTTTTTTTTAATTTTCTTAAAATTTTTTTATTTTTTTAATTTTTTTTTAAATTTTTTTTTAAAAATTTGTTTTAATTTTGTAACAAAAATTTTAATTTTTTTTTTTAATTTTTTTCATTTTTTTAAATTTTTAAAAAACTTTTTAAATTTTTTTTTATTTATTAAAATTTTTATTTGTTTATTTTTTTTATTTTTCTTTTAAATTTTTGTATATTTTTTTTATTTAATTTTTTTTTGTATTTAAATTTTTTTATTTTAATTTTTTTTATTTTCTTAAAAAAAATTTTTGTTTTTTTTAAATTTTTTTATTTTTTTTATTAATTTTTTTTTTCAAAAAAATTTTCTATATTTTTTAATTTTTTTAATTTTTTTTAAATTTTTTTTTAATTTTTTAAAAAAATTTGTTTATTTTTTTAAATTATTTATTTTTCTTTTAATTTTTTGTATATTTTTTTATTAAAAATTTTTTTTTTGTAATTTAAAATTTTTTTATTTTTTTTTTAAATTTAAAATTTTTTTTTTAAATTTTATTTTAATTTTTTAACAATTTCTTTTAAAAAATTTTTATTTATGTTTTTATTTTTTTTCTTAATTTTTTTCAATTTTTTAATTTTTTTTCTTAATTTTTTTAAATTTTTAAAATTTTTTTTAAATTTTAAAAAATTTTTTTTTTAATTTTTAAAAAAAAATTTAAAATTTCTTTTCTGTTATTATTTTTCATTAAAAATTTTTTTTTTAATTTTTTCAAATTTTTAAAATTTTTTTCTAATTTTCTTATAATTTTTTTATTTTTTTTAAATTTTTTAAAATTTTGTTTTTAATTTCTTATTTTTTTTTAATTTTTAAATTTTTTTTTAAATTTAAAATTTTTTTTTTAAATTTTATTTTAATTTTTTAACAATTTCTTTTAAATTATTTTTTAATTTTCTTAAAAAAATTTGTTTTACTTTTTTAACAAAAATTAAAAAAAAATTTTTTTAATTTTTTTCATTTTTTTTAAATTTTTTAAAAAACTTTTTGGAATTTTTTTTTATTTTTTTAAATTTGTATTTGTTTATTTTTTATAATTTTTTATTTTTCTTTTAATTTTTTGTATATTTTTTTATGAAAAAATTTTTTTTTGTATTTTACAATTTTTTATTTTAATTTTTTTATATTTTTTTTTGAATTTAAAAAAAAATAAATTTTTTTTAATTTTTCTCCACTTTAATTTTTAATTTTTTTTTAATTTTCTTATAATTTTTTTATATTTTTTAAATTTTTTAAAATTTTGTTTTTAATTTCCTATATTTTTTTTAATTTTTAAATTTTTTTAATTTTTAAAATTTTTTTTTAATTTTATTTTAATTGTTTAACAATTTCTTTAAAAAAAATTTTATTTATGTTTTTAATTTTTTTTCTTAATTTTTCTCAATTTTTAAAATTTTTTTTTAAATTTTAAAATTTTTTTTTTTAATTTTTAAAATTTTTTTTTTTAATTTTTAAAAAAAAAATTAATTTCTCTTCTTTAATTATTTTTCATTTAAAATTTTTTTTTAATTTTTTAAAAAAAAATTTTAATTTTTTTAAATTTTTATATTTTTTTTTAATTTTCTTATAATTTTTTTATTTTTTTAAAATTTTTTAAAAATTTTTTTTTAAAAAATTGTTTTAATTTTTTAACAAAATTATTTAAAAAAAATTTTCATTTTTTTTAAATTTTGTTTATTTTTTTTAAATTTTTATTTGTTTATTTTTTTAATTTTTTATTTTTCTTTTAATTTTTTGTATATCTTTATTAAAAATTTTTTTGTATTTTAAAATTTTTTATTTTAATTTTTTTATATTTTTTTTTAATTTTCTTATAATTTTTTTATTTTTTTTAAATTTTTTAAAATTTTTTTTTTAAAAAATTGTTTTAATTTTTTAACAAAATTTTTTTTATTTTTTTTTATTTTTTTTAAATTTTGTTTATTTTTTTTAAATTTTTATTTGTTTATTTTTTTTTAATTTTTTATTTTTCTATTAATTTTTTGTATATTTTTTATTAAAAATTCTTTTTTTGTATTTTAAAATTTTTTATTTTAATTTTTTTATATTTTTTTTAATTTTCTTATAAATTTTTTATTTTTTAAAAATTTAAAATTTTTTTTTAATTTTTTTTTAAATTGTTTTAATTTTTTAACAATTTCTTTTAAAAAATTTTATTTATGTTTTTAAAATTTTTCTTAATTTTTTAAAATTTTTTTATTTTTTTTTAATTTTTAAATTTTTTTTTTAATTTTCGTACAATTTTTTAATTTTTTCTTATTTTTTTTTAAAAATTTGTTTTAATTTTTTAACAAATTTTTTAAAATTTTTTTTTATTTTTTAAAATTTTTTTTTTTATTTTTTTAAATTTTTATTTGTTTATTTTTTTTTCTTCTAAATTTTTGTAAATTTTTTTTATTTAATTTTTTTTTGTATTTAAATTTTTTTATTTCAATTTTTTAAAATTTTTTAAAAATTTTTTTTGTTTTTTTTTAAATTTTTTATTTTTTTATTAATTTTTTTAATATTTTTAAATTTTCTTTAAGTTTTTCAAAAAAAATTTTTCTATTTTTTTTTTATTTTTAAATTTTTTTAATTTTCTTATATTTTTTTATTTTTTAAAAATTTAAAAAATTTTTTTTTTAATTTTTTTTTAAATTGTTTTAATTTTTTAACAAAATTTTTTTAAATTTTTTTTATTTTTTAAAAAAAAAATTTTCTATATTTTTTAATTTTTTTCATTTTTTAAAAAATTTTTTTAAAATTTTTTTTAATTTTCTTATAAATTTTTTTTAATTTTCTTATAAATTTTTTTTAATTTTCTTATAATTTTTTTTTAAAATTTAAAAAAAAATTTTTTTTTAAATTTTGTTTTAATTTTTTAACAATTTCTTTTTAAAAATATTATTTATGTTTTTGTATTTTTTCTACATTTTTTAATTTTTTTAAATTTAAATTTTTTTTCAATTTTCTTATAATTTTTTTATTTTTTAAAAATTTTTTAAAATTTTTTTAATTTTTTTTAAAAATTTTTTTCTTGTTTTTTTAAAATTTTTTTTTTTTAATTTTTAAATTTTTTTTTAATTTTCTTATAATTTTTTAAACTTTTTAAATTTTTTTAAAAAAATTTGTTTTAATTTTTTAACAAATTTTTTAAAATTTTTTTAATTTTTTTTTTAATATTTTTCTTATTTTTTTTAATTTTTTTTATTTTTTTTTAATTTTTAATTTTTTTTTAATTTTCTTATAAATTTTTTTTAATTTTCTTATAATTTTTTTTTAAAATTTTAAAAAAAAATTTTTTTTAAATTTTGTTTTAATTTTTTAACAATTTCTTTTTAAAAATATTATTTATGTTTTTGTAATTTTTCTACATTTTTTAATTTTTTTAAATTTAAAATTTTTTTTTTATTTTTTTTAAAATTATATATTTTTTATTTCAAAAAATGTTTTTTTAATTATTATTTTTATTTTATTTTAATTTCCTTAATTTGTATTAATTTTTGAATTTTTTTTTAAATTTTTAAAATAAATTTTTTTAATTTAAAATTTTTTTTTAATTTTAAAATTTGTTTTTAATTTTGAAAAAAAATTTTAATTTCTTTTCTTTAATTATTTTTCATGTAAACATTTTTTTTTAATTTTTAAAAAAATTTCTTTAATTTTTTTAAATTATTTAATTTTTTAAATTTTCTCATAATTTTTTTATTTTTTAAAAATTTTTTAAAATTTTTTTAAAATTTGTTTTAAAAAAATTGTTATAATTTTTTAACAAAATTTAAAAAAAAATTTTTTATTTTTTTAAAAAAATTTTTTCTATATTTTTTAATTTTTTTCATTTTTTTAAAAAATTTTTTAAAATTTTTTTTAATTTTCTTATAAAATTTTTTTAATTTTCTTATAATTTTTTTATTTTTTTTAAATTTTTTAAAATTTTTTTATATTTTTTTTTAATTTTCTTATAATTTTTTTATTTTTTTTAAATTTTTTAAAATTTTTTTTTTAAAAAATTGTTTTAATTTTTTAACAAAATTTTTTTTATTTTTTTTTATTTTTTTTAAATTTTGTTTATTTTTTTTAAATTTTTATTTGTTTATTTTTTTTTAATTTTTTATTTTTCTATTAATTTTTTGTATATTTTTTATTAAAAATTCTTTTTTTGTATTTTAAAATTTTTTATTTTAATTTTTTTATATTTTTTTTAATTTTCTTATAAATTTTTTATTTTTAAAAAATTTAAAATTTTTTTTTAATTTTTTTTTAAATTGTTTTAATTTTTTAACAATTTCTTTTAAAAAATTTTATTTATGTTTTTAAAATTTTTTCTTAATTTTTTAAAATTTTTTTTATTTTTTTTTAATTTTTAAATTTTTTTTTTAATTTTCGTACAATTTTTTAATTTTTTCTTATTTTTTTTTAAAAATTTGTTTTAATTTTTTAACAAATTTTTTAAAAATTTTTTTTATTTTTTAAAATTTTTTTTTATTTTTTAAATTTTTATTTGTTTATTTTTTTTTCTTCTAAATTTTTGTAAATTTTTTTTATTTAATTTTTTTTTGTATTTAAATTTTTTTATTTCAATTTTTTAAAAGTTTTAAAAATTTTTTTTGTTTTTTTTTAAATTTTTTATTTTTTATTAATTTTTTTAATATTTTTAAATTTTCTTTAAGTTTTTCAAAAAAAATTTTTCTATTTTTTTTTTATTTTTAAATTTTTTAATTTTCTTATATTTTTTTTATTTTTTAAAAATTTAAAAAATTTTTTTTTAATTTTTTTTTAAATTGTTTTAATTTTTTAACAAAATTTTTTTAAATTTTTTTTATTTTTTAAAAAAAAAATTTTCTATATTTTTTAATTTTTTTCATTTTTTAAAAAATTTTTTTAAAATTTTTTTTAATTTTCTTATAAATTTTTTTTAATTTTCTTATAAATTTTTTTTAATTTTCTTATAATTTTTTTTTAAAATTTTAAAAAAAAATTTTTTTTAAATTTTGTTTTAATTTTTTAACAATTTCTTTTTAAAAATATTATTTATGTTTTTGTATTTTTTCTACATTTTTTAATTTTTTTAAATTTAAATTTTTTTTCAATTTTCTTATAATTTTTTTATTTTTTAAAAATTTTTTAAAATTTTTTTAATTTTTTTTAAAATTTTTTTCTTGTTTTTTTAAAATTTTTTTTTTTTAATTTTTAAATTTTTTTTTAATTTTCTTATAATTTTTTAAACTTTTTAAATTTTTTAAAAAAATTTGTTTTAATTTTTTAACAAATATTTTAAATTTTTTTAATTTTTTTTTTAATATTTTTCTTATTTTTTTTTAATTTTTTTTATTTTTTTTTAATTTTTAATTTTTTTTTAATTTTCTTATAAATTTTTTTTAATTTTCTTATAATTTTTTTTAAAATTTTAAAAAAAATTTTTTTTTAAATTTTGTTTTAATTTTTTAACAATTTCTTTTTAAAAATATTATTTATGTTTTTGTAATTTTTCTACATTTTTTAATTTTTTTAAATTTAAAATTTTTTTTTTATTTTTTTAAAATTATATATTTTTTATTTCAAAAAATGTTTTTTTAATTATTATTTTTATTTTATTTTAATTTCCTTAATTTGTATTAATTTTTGAATTTTTTTTTAAATTTTTAAAATAAATTTTTTTAATTTAAAATTTTTTTTTAATTTTAAAATTTGTTTTTAATTTTGAAAAAAAATTTTAATTTCTTTTCTTTAATTATTTTTCATGTAAACATTTTTTTTTTAATTTTTAAAAAAATTTCTTTAATTTTTTTAAATTATTTAATTTTTTAAATTTTCTCATAATTTTTTTATTTTTTAAAAATTTTTTAAAATTTTTTTAAAATTTGTTTTAAAAAAATTGTTATAATTTTTTAACAAAATTTAAAAAAAAATTTTTTATTTTTTTAAAAAAATTTTTTCTATATTTTTTAATTTTTTTCATTTTTTTAAAAAATTTTTTAAAATTTTTTTTAATTTTCTTATAAAATTTTTTTAATTTTCTTATAATTTTTTTATTTTTTTTAAATTTTTTAAAATTTTTTTAAAATTTTTTTTTAATTTTCTTATAAATTTTTTTTTAAATTTAAAAAATTTTTTTTTTTAAATTTTGTTTGAATTTTTTAACAATTTCTTTTAAAAAAATATTATTTCTCTTTTTGTATTTTTTCTACATTTTTTAATTTTTTTAAATTTAATTTTTTTTTAATTTTCTTATAATTTTTTTATTTTTTAAAAATTTTTTAAAATTTTTTTAATTTTTTTTTTAAATTTTTTTCTTGTTTTTTTAAATTTTTTTTTTTAATTTTTAAATTTTTTTTTTAATTTTCTTATAATTTTTTAAACTTTTTAAATTTTTTTAAAAAAAATTGTTTTAATTTTTTAACAAATTTTTTAAAATTTTTTTTATTATTTTAATTTTTTTATATTTTTTTAAATTTAAAAAAAATAAATATTTTTTTAATTTTTCTCCACTTTAATTTTTAATTTTTTTTTAATTTTCTTAACTTTAATTTTTTTTAAAATTTAATTTTTTTATTTTTTTTTAATTATAATTTTTTTATTTCAAAAAATGTTTTTTTAATTTTTATTTTTCTTTTATTTTAATTTTTTTTAATTTTTTCAAATTTTAAATTTTTTTTTTTAATTTTAAAATTTTTTTTTTAATTTTTAAATTTTTTTTTAATTTAAAAAAATTTAAATTTCTTTTCTTTAATTATTTTTCATTTAAATTTTTTTTTAATTTTAAAAAAAAAATTTTTTAATTTTTTTAAATTTTAAATTTTTTTTTAATTTTCTTAAAATTTTTTTATTTTTTTAATTTTTTTTAAAATTTTTTTTTAAAATTTGTTTTAATTTTGTAACAAAAATTTTAATTTTTTTTTTTTAATTTTTTTCATTTTTTTAAATTTTTAAAAAACTTTTTAAATTTTTTTTTATTTATTAAAATTTTTATTTGTTTATTTTTTTTATTTTTCTTTTAAATTTTTGTATATTTTTTTTATTTAATTTTTTTTTGTATTTAAATTTTTTTATTTTAATTTTTTTTATTTTCTTAAAAAAAATTTTTGTTTTTTTTAAATTTTTTTATTTTTTTTATTAATTTTTTTTTTTCAAAAAAATTTTCTATATTTTTTAATTTTTTTAATTTTTTTAAAATTTTTTTTTTTAATTTTTTAAAAAAATTTGTTTATTTTTTTAAATTATTTATTTTTCTTTTAATTTTTTGTATATTTTTTTATTAAAAATTTTTTTTTTGTATTTTAAAATTTTTTTATTTTTTTTTTAAATTTAAAATTTTTTTTTTAAATTTTATTTTAATTTTTTAACAATTTCTTTTAAAAAATTTTTATTTATGTTTTTATTTTTTTTCTTAATTTTTTTCAATTTTTTAATTTTTTTTCTTAATTTTTTTAAATTTTTAAAATTTTTTTTAAATTTTAAAAAATTTTTTTTTAATTTTTAAAAAAAAATTTAAAATTTCTTTTCTGTTATTATTTTTCATTAAAAAATTTTTTTTTAATTTTTTCAAATTTTTAAAATTTTTTTCTAATTTTCTTATAATTTTTTTATTTTTTTTAAATTTTTTAAAATTTTGTTTTTAATTTCTTATTTTTTTTAATTTTTAAATTTTTTTTTAAATTTAAAATTTTTTTTTTAAATTTTATTTTAATTTTTTAACAATTTCTTTTAAATTATTTTTTAATTTTTTTAAAAAAATTTGTTTTACTTTTTTAACAAAAATTAAAAAAAATTTTTTTTAATTTTTTTCATTTTTTTTAAATTTTTTAAAAAACTTTTTGGAATTTTTTTTTATTTTTTTAAATTTGTATTTGTTTATTTTTTATAATTTTTTATTTTTCTTTTAATTTTTTGTATATTTTTTTATGAAAAAAATTTTTTTTGTATTTTACAATTTTTTATTTTAATTTTTTTATATTTTTTTTGAATTTAAAAAAAATAAATTTTTTTTAATTTTTCTCCACTTTAATTTTTAATTTTTTTTTAATTTTCTTATAATTTTTTTATATTTTTTAAATTTTTTAAAATTTTGTTTTTAATTTCCTATATTTTTTTTAATTTTTAATTTTTTTTAATTTTTAAAATTTTTTTTTAATTTTATTTTAATTGTTTAACAATTTCTTTTAAAAAAATTTTATTTATGTTTTTAATTTTTTTTCTTAATTTTTCTCAAATTTTTAAAATTTTTTTTTAAATTTTAAAATTTTTTTTTTTAATTTTTAAAATTTTTTTTTTTAATTTTTAAAAAAAAAATTAATTTCTTTCTTTAATTATTTTTCATTTAAAATTTTTTTTTAA
>NW_027486169.1:0-25727 GCF_050908995.1 Andrena cerasifolii
CAAACAAACGAACAAAGAAACAAAGAAACAACGAAACAAACGAACCAACGAAACGGCGAACCAACGAAACGGCGAACCAACGAACCAACGAACCAACGAACCAACGAACCAACGAACAAACGAACAAAGAAAGAAAGAAAACAAAGAAACAAACGAACAAACGTACAAACGAACAAACAAACGAACAAAGAAACAAAGAAACAACGAAACAAACGAACCAACGAAACGGCGAACCAACGAACAAAAAGAACAAAGAAAGAAAGAAACAAAGAAACAAACCAACCAACGAACCAACGAACCAACGAACCAACGATCCAACGAACCAACGAACCAAAGAACCAACGAACCAACGAACCAACGAAACAACGAACCAACGAACCAACGAACCAACGAACCAACGAACCAACGAACCAACGAACCAACGAACCAACGAACAAAACGAACAAACGAACAAACGAACAAACGAACAAACGAACAAACGAACAAAGAAAGAAAGAAACAAAGAAACAAACCAACCCACGAACCAACGATCCAACGAACCAACGAACCAACGAACCAACGAACCAACGAACCAACGAACCAACGAACCAACGAACCGACGAACCAACGAACCAAAGAACCAACGAACCAACGAACCAAAGAACCAACGAACCAACGAACCAACGAACCAACGAACCAACGAACCAACGAACCAACGAACCAACGAACCAACGAACCAACGAACCAACGAACCAACGAACCAACGAACCAACGAACCATCGAACCAACGAACAAGCGAACAAACGAACAAACGAACAAACTAACAAAGAAAGAAAGAAACAAAGAAACAAACGAACCAACGAACCAACGAACCAACGAACCAACGAACCAACGAACCAACGAACAACGAACCAACGAACCAACGAACCAACGAACCAACGAAACAACGAACCAACGAACAAACGAACAAACGAACAAACGTACAAACGAACAAACAAACGAACAAAGAAACAAAGAAACAACGAAACAAACGAACCAACGAAACGGCGAACCAACGAACCAACGAACCAACGAACCAACGAACCAACGAACCAAAGAACCAACGAACCAACGAACCAACGAACCAACGAACCAACGAACCAACGAACCAACGAACCAACGAACCAACGAACCAACGAACCAACGAACCAACGAACCAACGAACCAACGAACCATCGAACCAACGAACAAGCGAACAAACGAACAAACGAACAAACTAACAAAGAAAGAAAGAAACAAAGAAACAAACGAACCAACGAACCAACGAACCAACGAACCAAAAACGAACCAACGAACCAACGAACCAACGAACCAACGAACCAACGAAACAACGAACCAACGAACCATCGAACCAACGAACAAGCGAACAAACGAACAAACGAACAAACTAACAAAGAAAGAAAGAAACAAGAAACAAACGAACCAACGAACCAACGAACCAACGAACCAACGAACCAACGAACCAACGAACCAACGAACCAACGAACCAACGAACCAACGAACCAACGAACCATCGAACCAACGAACAAGCGAACAAACGAACAAACGAACAAACTAACAAAGAAAGAAAGAAACAAAGAAACAAACGAACCAACGAACCAACGAACCAACGAACCAACGAACCAACGAACCAACGAACCAAAGAACCAACGAACCAACGAACCAACGAACCAACGAACCAACGAACCAACGAACCAACGAACCAACGAACCAACGAACCAACGAACCAACGAACCAACGAACCAACGAACCAACGAACCATCGAACCAACGAACAAGCGAACAAACGAACAAACGAACAAACTAACAAAGAAAGAGAGAAACAAAGAAACAAACGAACCAACGAACCAACGAACCAACGAACCAACGAACCAACGAACCAACGAACCAACGAACCAACGAACCAACGAAACAACGAACCAACGAACAAACGAACAAACGAACAAACGTACAAACGAACAAACAAACGAACAAAGAAACAAAGAAACAACGAAACAAACGAACCAACGAAACGGCGAACCAACGAACCAACGAACCAACGAACCAACGAACCAACGAACAAACGAACAAAGAAAGAAAGAAACAAAGAAACAAACCAACCAACGAACCAACGAAGCAACGAACCAACGAACCAACGAACCAACGAACCAACGAACCAACGAACCAACGACCAACGAACCAACGAACCGACGAACCAACGAACCAACGAACCAACGAACCAACGAACCAACGAACCAACGAACCAACGAACCAACGATCCAACGAACCAACGAACCAACGAACCAACGAACCAACGAACCAACGAACCAACGAACCAACGAACCAACGAACCAACGAACCAACGAACCAACGAACCAACGAACCAACGAACCAACGAACAAACGAACAAACGAACAAACGAACAAACGAACAAACGAACAAACGAACAAAGAAAGAAAGAAACAAAGAAACAAACCAACCCACGAACCAACGATCCAACGAACCAACGAACCAACGAACCAACGAACCAACGAACCAACGAACCAACGAACCAACGAACCGACGAACCAACGAACCAAAGAACCAACGAACCAACGAACCAACGAAACAACGAACCAACGAACAAACGAACAAACGAACAAACGTACAAACGAACAAACAAACGAACAAAGAAAGAAAGAAACAAAGAAACAAACCAACCCACGAACCAACGATCCAACGAACCAACGAACCAACGAACCAACGAACCAACGAACCAACGAACCAACGAACCAACGAACCGACGAACCGACCAACCAACGAACCAACGAACAAACGAACAAACGAACAAACGAACAAACGAACCAACGAACCAACGAACCAACGAACCAACGAACCAACGAACCAATGAACCAACGAACAAACGAACAAACGTACAAACGAACAAACAAACGAACAAAGAAACAAAGAAACAACGAAACAAACGAACCAACGAAACGGCGAACCAACGAACCACGAACCAACGAACCAACGAACCAACGAACCAACGAACAAACGAACAAAGAAAGAAAGAAACAAAGAAACAAACCAACCAACGAACCAACGAAGCAACGAACCAACGAACCAACGAACAAACGTACAAACGAACAAACAAACGAACAAAGAAACAAAGAAACAACGAAACAAACGAACCAACGAAACGGCGAACCAACGAACCAACGAACCAACGAACCAACGAACCATCGAACCAACGAACAAGCGAACAAACGAACAAACGAACAAACTAACAAAGAAAGAAAGAAACAAAGAAACAAACGAACCAACGAACCAACGAACCAACGAACCAACGAACCAAAGAACCAACGAACCAACGAACCAACGAAACAACGAACCAACGAACAAACGAACAAACGAACAAACGTACAAACGAACAAACAAACGAACAAAGAAACAAAGAAACAACGAAACAAACGAACCAACGAAACGGCGAACCAACGAACCAACGAACCAACGAACCAACGAACCAACGAACAAACGAACAATGAAAGAAAGAAACAAAGAAACAAACCAACCAACGAACCAACGAAGCAACGAACCAACGAACCAACGAACCAACGAACCAACGAACCAACGAACCAACGAACCAACGAACCAACGAACCAACGAACCAACGAACCAACGAACCATCGAACCAACGAACAAGCGAACAATCGAACAAAGGAACAAACTAACAAAGAAAGAAACAAACAAAGAAACAAACGAACCAACGTACCAACGAACCAACGAACCAACGAACCAACGAACAAAGAAGGAAAGAAGCAAAGAAACAAACGAACCAACGAACCAACGAACCAACGAACCAACGAACCAACGAACCAACGAACCAACGAACCAACGAACGAACGAACCAACGAACCAAAGAACAAACGAACAAACGAACATACGAACAAACGAACAAACGAACAAACGAACAAACGAACAAATGAACAAACAAACGAACAAAGAAACAAAGAAACAACGAAACAAACGAACCAACGAAACGGCGAACCAACGAACCAACGAACCAACGAACCAACGAACAAACGAACAAAGAAAGAAAGAAACAAAGAAACAAACCAACCAACGAACCAACGAAGCAACGAACCAACGAACCAACGAACCAACGAACCAACGAACCAACGAACCAACGAACCAACGAACCAACGAACCAACGAACCAACGAACCAACGAACCAACGAACCAACGAACCATCGAACCAACGAACAAGCGAACAAACGAACAAACGAACAAACGAACAAACTAACAAAGAAAGAAAGAAACAAAGAAACAAACGAACCAACGAACCAACCAACCAACGAACCAACGAACCAACGAACCACCGAACCAACGAACCAAAGAACCAACGAACCAACGAACCAACGAACCAACGAACCAACGAACCAACGAACCAACGAACCAACGAACCAACGAACCAACGAACCAACGAACCATCGAACCAACGAACAAGCGAACAAACGAACAAACGAACAAACTAACAAAGAAAGAAAGAAACAAAGAAACAAACGAACCAACGAACCAACGAACCAACGAACCAACGAACCAACGAACCAACGAACCAAAGAACCAACGAACCAACGAACCAACGAACCAACGAAACAACGAACCAACGAACAAACGAACAAACGAACAAACGTACAAACGAACAAACAAACGAACAAAGAAACAAAGAAACAACGAAACAAACGAACCAACGAAACGGCGAACCAACGAACCAACGAACCAACGAACCAACGAACAAACGAACAAAGAAAGAAAGAAACAAAGAAACAAACCAACCAACGAACCAACGAAGCAACGAACCAACGAACCAACGAACCAACGAACCAACGAACCAACGAACCAACGAACCAACGAACCAACGAACCAACGAACCATCGAACCAACGAACAAGCGAACAATCGAACAAACGAACAAACTAACAAAGAAACAAAGAAACAACGAAACAAACGAACCAACGAAACGGCGAACCAACGAACCAACGAACCAACGAACCAACGAACCAACGAACAAACGAACAAAGAAAGAAAGAAACAAAGAAACAAACCAACAAACGAACCAACGAAGCAACGAACCAACGAACCAACGAACCAACGAACCAACGAACCAACGAACCAACGAACCAACGAACCAACGAACCAACGAACCAACGAACCATCGAACCAACGAACAAGCGAACAAACGAACAAACGAACAAACTAACAAAGAAAGAAACAAACAAAGAAACAAACGAACCAACGTACCAACGAACCAACGAACCAACGAACCAACGAACCAACGAACCAACGAACAAAGAAGGAAAGAAACAAAGAAACAAACGAACCAACGAACCAACGGACCAACGAACCAACGAACCAACGAACCAACGAACCAACGAACCAACGAACCAACGAGCCAACGAACCAACGAACCAACGAACCAATGTACCAACGAACCAACGAGCCAACGAACCAACGAACCAACGAACCAACGAACAAACGAACAAACGAACATACGAACAAACGAACAAACGAACAAACGAACAAACGAACAAATGAACAAACGAACAAACGAACAAAGAAGGAAAGAAACAAGGAAACAAACGAACCAACGAACCAACGGACCAACGAACCAACGAACCGACGAACCAACGAACCAACGAACCAACGAACCAACGAACCAACGAGCCAACGAACCAACGAACCAACGAACCAACGTACCAACGAACCAACGAGCCAACGAACCAACGAACCAACGAACCAACGAACCAACGAACCAACGAACCAACGAACCAACGAACCAACGAACCAACGAACCAACGAACCAACGAACCAACGAACCATCGAACCAACGAACAAGCGAACAAACGAACAAACGAACAAACTAACAAAGAAAGAAAGAAACAAAGAAACAAACGAACCAACGAACCAACGAACCAACGAACCAACGAACCAACGAACCAACGAACCAACGAACCAACGAACCAAAGAACCAACGAACCAACGAACCAACGAACCAACGAACCAACGAACCAACGAACCAACGAACCAACGAACCAACGAACCAAAGAACCAACGAACCAACGAACCAACGAACCAACGAACCAACGAACCATCGAACCAACGAACAAGCGAACAAACGAACAAACGAACAAACTAACAAAGAAAGAAAGAAACAAAGAAACAAACGAACCAACGAACCAACGAACCAACGAACCAACGAACCAACGAACCAACGAACCAAAGAACCAACGAACCAACGAACCAACGAAACAACGAACCAACGAACAAACGAACAAACGAACAAACGTACAAACGAACAAACAAACGAACAAAGAAACAAAGAAACAACGAAACAAACGAACCAACGAAACGGCGAACCAACGAACCAACGAACCAACGAACCAACGAACCAACGAACAAACGAACAATGAAAGAAAGAAACAAAGAAACAAACCAACCAACGAACCAACGAAGCAACGAACCAACGAACCAACGAACCAACGAACCAACGAACCAACGAACCAACGAACCAACGAACCAACGAACCAACGAACCAACGAACCAACGAACCATCGAACCAACGAACAAGCGAACAATCGAACAAAGGAACAAACTAACAAAGAAAGAAACAAACAAAGAAACAAACGAACCAACGTACCAACGAACCAACGAACCAACGAACCAACGAACAAAGAAGGAAAGAAGCAAAGAAACAAACGAACCAACGAACCAACGAACCAACGAACCAACGAACCAACGAACCAACGAACCAACGAACCAACGAACCAACGAACCAACGAACCAACGAACCAACGAACCAACGAACCAACGAACCAACGTACCAACGAACCAACGAGCCAACGAACCAACGAACCAACGAACCAACGAACAAACGAACAAACGAACATACGAACAAACGAACAAACGAACAAACGAACAAACGAACAAATGAACAAACGAACAAACGAACAAAGAAGGAAAGAAACAAAGAAACAAACGAACCAACGAACCAACGGACCAACGAACCAACGAACCGACGAACCAACGAACCAACGAACCAACGAACCAACGAACCAACGAACCAACGAACCAACGAACCAACGAACCAACGAACCAACGAACCAACGAACCAACGAACCAACGAACCAACGAACCAACGAACCAACGAACCAACGAACCAACGAACCATCGAACCAACGAACAAGCGAACAAACGAACAAACGAACAAACGAACAAACTAACAAAGAAAGAAAGAAACAAAGAAACAAACGAACCAACGAACCAACCAACCAACGAACCAACGAACCAACGAACCAACGAACCAACGAACCAAAGAACCAACGAACCAACGAACCAACGAACCAACGAACCAACGAACCAACGAACCAACGAACCAACGAACCAACGAACCAACGAACCAACGAACCATCGAACCAACGAACAAGCGAACAAACGAACAAACGAACAAACTAACAAAGAAAGAAAGAAACAAAGAAACAAACGAACCAACGAACCAACGAACCAACGAACCAACGAACCAACGAACCAACGAACCAAAGAACCAACGAACCAACGAACCAACGAACCAACGAACCAACGAAACAACGAACCAACGAACAAACGAACAAACGAACAAACGTACAAACGAACAAACAAACGAACAAAGAAACAAAGAAACAACGAAACAAACGAACCAACGAAACGGCGAACCAACGAACCAACGAACCAACGAACCAACGAACAAACGAACAAAGAAAGAAAGAAACAAAGAAACAAACCAACCAACGAACCAACGAAGCAACGAACCAACGAACCAACGAACCAACGAACCAACGAACCAACGAACCAACGAACCAACGAACCAACGAACCAACGAACCATCGAACCAACGAACAAGCGAACAATCGAACAAACGAACAAACTAACAAAGAAACAAAGAAACAACGAAACAAACGAACCAACGAAACGGCGAACCAACGAACCAACGAACCAACGAACCAACGAACCAACGAACAAACGAACAAAGAAAGAAAGAAACAAAGAAACAAACCAACAAACGAACCAACGAAGCAACGAACCAACGAACCAACGAACCAACGAACCAACGAACCAACGAACCAACGAACCAACGAACCAACGAACCAACGAACCAACGAACCATCGAACCAACGAACAAGCGAACAAACGAACAAACGAACAAACTAACAAAGAAAGAAACAAACAAAGAAACAAACGAACCAACGTACCAACGAACCAACGAACCAACGAACCAACGAACCAACGAACCAACGAACAAAGAAGGAAAGAAACAAAGAAACAAACGAACCAACGAACCAACGGACCAACGAACCAACGAACCAACGAACCAACGAACCAACGAACCAACGAACCAACGAGCCAACGAACCAACGAACCAACGAACCAATGTACCAACGAACCAACGAGCCAACGAACCAACGAACCAACGAACCAACGAACAAACGAACAAACGAACATACGAACAAACGAACAAACGAACAAACGAACAAACGAACAAATGAACAAACGAACAAACGAACAAAGAAGGAAAGAAACAAGGAAACAAACGAACCAACGAACCAACGGACCAACGAACCAACGAACCGACGAACCAACGAACCAACGAACCAACGAACCAACGAACCAACGAGCCAACGAACCAACGAACCAACGAACCAACGTACCAACGAACCAACGAGCCAACGAACCAACGAACCAACGAACCAACGAACCAACGAACCAACGAACCAACGAACCAACGAACCAACGAACCAACGAACCAACGAACCAACGAACCAACGAACCAACGAACCATCGAACCAACGAACAAGCGAACAAACGAACAAACGAACAAACTAACAAAGAAAGAAAGAAACAAAGAAACAAACGAACCAACGAACCAACGAACCAACGAACCAACGAACCAACGAACCAACGAACCAACGAACCAACGAACCAAAGAACCAACGAACCAACGAACCAACGAACCAACGAACCAACGAACCAACGAACCAACGAACCAACGAACCAACGAACCAAAGAACCAACGAACCAACGAACCAACGAACCAACGAACCAACGAACCATCGAACCAACGAACAAGCGAACAAACGAACAAACGAACAAACTAACAAAGAAAGAAAGAAACAAAGAAACAAACGAACCAACGAACCAACGAACCAACGAACCAACGAACCAACGAACCAACGAACCAAAGAACCAACGAACCAACGAACCAACGAAACAACGAACCAACGAACAAACGAACAAACGAACAAACGTACAAACGAACAAACAAACGAACAAAGAAACAAAGAAACAACGAAACAAACGAACCAACGAAACGGCGAACCAACGAACCAACGAACCAACGAACCAACGAACCAACGAACAAACGAACAATGAAAGAAAGAAACAAAGAAACAAACCAACCAACGAACCAACGAAGCAACGAACCAACGAACCAACGAACCAACGAACCAACGAACCAACGAACCAACGAACCAACGAACCAACGAACCAACGAACCAACGAACCAACGAACCATCGAACCAACGAACAAGCGAACAATCGAACAAAGGAACAAACTAACAAAGAAAGAAACAAACAAAGAAACAAACGAACCAACGTACCAACGAACCAACGAACCAACGACCCAACGAACAAAGAAGGAAAGAAGCAAAGAAACAAACGAACCAACGAACCAACGAACCAACGAACCAACGAACCAACGAACCAACGAACCAACGAACCAACGAACCAACGAACCAACGAACCAACGAACCAACGAACCAACGAACCAACGAACCAACGAACCAACGAGCCAACGAACCAACGAACCAACGAACCAACGTACCAACGAACCAACGAGACAACGAACCAACGAACCAACGAACCAACGAACCAACGAACCAACGAAGCAACGAAGCAACGAACAAACGAACAAACGAACAAACGAACAAACGAACAAATGAACAAACGAACAAACGAACATACGAACAAACGAACAAACGAACAAACGAACAAACGAACAAATGAACAAACGAACAAACGAACAAAGAAGGAAAGAAACAAAGAAACAAACGAACCAACGAACCAACGGACCAACGAACCAACGAACCGACGAACCAACGAACCAACGAACCAACGAACCAACGAACCAACGAACCAACGAACCAACGAACCAACGAACCAACGATCCAACGAACCAACGAACCAACGAACCAACGAACCAACGAACCAACGAACCAACGAACCAACGAACCAACGAACCAACGAACCAACGAACCAACGAACCAACGAACCAACGAACCAACGAACAAACGAACAAACGAACAAACGAACAAACGAACAAACGAACAAACGAACAAAGAAAGAAAGAAACAAAGAAACAAACCAACCCACGAACCAACGATCCAACGAACCAACGAACCAACGAACCAACGAACCAACGAACCAACGAACCAACGAACCAACGAACCGACGAACCAACGAACCAACGAACCAACGAACCAAAGAACCAACGAACCAACGAACCAACGAACCAACGAACCAACGAACCAACGAACCAACGAACCAACGAACCAACGAACCAACGAACCAACGAACCAACGAACCAACGAACCAACGAAACAACGAACCATCGAACCAACGAACAAGCGAACAAACGAACAAACGAACAAACTAACAAAGAAAGAAAGAAACAAAGAAACAAACGAACCAACGAACCAACGAACCAACGAACCAACGATCCAACGAACCAACGAACCAATGAACCAACGAACCAACGAACCAACGAAACAACGAACCAACGAAACGGCGAACCAACGAACCAACGAACCAACGAACCAACGAACCAACGAACAAACGAACAAAGAAAGAAAGAAACAAAGAAACAAACGAACAAACGTACAAACGAACAAACAAACGAACAAAGAAACAAAGAAACAACGAAACAAACGAACCAACGAAACGGCGAACCAACGAAACGGCGAACCAACGAACCAACGAACCAACGAACCAACGAACCAACGAACCAACGAACAAACGAACAAAGAAAGAAAGAAACAAAGAAACAAACCAACCAACGAACCAACGAAGCAACGAACCAACGAACCAACGAACCAACGAACCAACGAACCAACGAACAAACGAACAAACGAACAAACGTACAAACGAACAAACAAACGAACAAAGAAACAAAGAAACAACGAAACAAACGAACCAACGAAACGGCGAACCAACGAACCAACGAACCAACGAACCAACGAACCAACGAACAAACGAACAAAGAAAGAAAGAAACAAAGAAACAAACCAACCAACGAACCAACGAAGCAACGAACCAACGAACAAACGAACAAACGTACAAACGAACAAACAAACGAACAAAGAAACAAAGAAACAACGAAACAAACGAACCAACGAAACGGCGAACCAACGAAACGGCGAACCAACGAACCAACGAACCAACGAACCAACGAACCAACGAACAAACGAACAAAGAAAGAAAGAAACAAAGAAACAAACCAACCAACGAACCAACGAAGCAACGAACCAACGAACCAACGAACCAACGAACCAACGAACCAACGAACCAACGAACCAACGAACCAACGAACCATCGAACCAACGAACAAGCGAACAAACGAACAAACGAACAAACTAACAAAGAAAGAAAGAAACAAAGAAACAAACGAACCAACGAACCAACGAACCAACGAACCAACGAACCAACGAACCATCGAACCAACGAACAAGCGAACAATCGAACAAAGGAACAAACTAACAAAGAAAGAAACAAACAAAGAAACAAACGAACCAACGTACCAACGAACCAACGAACCAACGACCCAACGAACAAAGAAGGAAAGAAGCAAAGAAACAAACGAACCAACGAACCAACGAACCAACGAACCAACGAACCAACGAACCAACGAACCAACGAACCAACGAACCAACGAACCAACGAACCAACGAACCAACGAACCAACGAACCAACGAACCAACGAACCAACGAGCCAACGAACCAACGAACCAACGAACCAACGTACCAACGAACCAACGAGACAACGAACCAACGAACCAACGAACCAACGAACCAACGAACCAACGAAGCAACGAAGCAACGAACAAACGAACAAACGAACAAACGAACAAACGAACAAATGAACAAACGAACAAACGAACATACGAACAAACGAACAAACGAACAAACGAACAAACGAACAAATGAACAAACGAACAAACGAACAAAGAAGGAAAGAAACAAAGAAACAAACGAACCAACGAACCAACGGACCAACGAACCAACGAACCGACGAACCAACGAACCAACGAACCAACGAACCAACGAACCAACGAACCAACGAACCAACGAACCAACGAACCAACGATCCAACGAACCAACGAACCAACGAACCAACGAACCAACGAACCAACGAACCAACGAACCAACGAACCAACGAACCAACGAACCAACGAACCAACGAACCAACGAACCAACGAACCAACGAACAAACGAACAAACGAACAAACGAACAAACGAACAAACGAACAAACGAACAAAGAAAGAAAGAAACAAAGAAACAAACCAACCCACGAACCAACGATCCAACGAACCAACGAACCAACGAACCAACGAACCAACGAACCAACGAACCAACGAACCAACGAACCGACGAACCAACGAACCAACGAACCAACGAACCAAAGAACCAACGAACCAACGAACCAACGAACCAACGAACCAACGAACCAACGAACCAACGAACCAACGAACCAACGAACCAACGAACCAACGAACCAACGAACCAACGAACCAACGAAACAACGAACCATCGAACCAACGAACAAGCGAACAAACGAACAAACGAACAAACTAACAAAGAAAGAAAGAAACAAAGAAACAAACGAACCAACGAACCAACGAACCAACGAACCAACGATCCAACGAACCAACGAACCAATGAACCAACGAACCAACGAACCAACGAAACAACGAACCAACGAAACGGCGAACCAACGAACCAACGAACCAACGAACCAACGAACCAACGAACAAACGAACAAAGAAAGAAAGAAACAAAGAAACAAACGAACAAACGTACAAACGAACAAACAAACGAACAAAGAAACAAAGAAACAACGAAACAAACGAACCAACGAAACGGCGAACCAACGAAACGGCGAACCAACGAACCAACGAACCAACGAACCAACGAACCAACGAACCAACGAACAAACGAACAAAGAAAGAAAGAAACAAAGAAACAAACCAACCAACGAACCAACGAAGCAACGAACCAACGAACCAACGAACCAACGAACCAACGAACCAACGAACAAACGAACAAACGAACAAACGTACAAACGAACAAACAAACGAACAAAGAAACAAAGAAACAACGAAACAAACGAACCAACGAAACGGCGAACCAACGAACCAACGAACCAACGAACCAACGAACCAACGAACAAACGAACAAAGAAAGAAAGAAACAAAGAAACAAACCAACCAACGAACCAACGAAGCAACGAACCAACGAACAAACGAACAAACGTACAAACGAACAAACAAACGAACAAAGAAACAAAGAAACAACGAAACAAACGAACCAACGAAACGGCGAACCAACGAAACGGCGAACCAACGAACCAACGAACCAACGAACCAACGAACCAACGAACAAACGAACAAAGAAAGAAAGAAACAAAGAAACAAACCAACCAACGAACCAACGAAGCAACGAACCAACGAACCAACGAACCAACGAACCAACGAACCAACGAACCAACGAACCAACGAACCAACGAACCATCGAACCAACGAACAAGCGAACAAACGAACAAACGAACAAACTAACAAAGAAAGAAAGAAACAAAGAAACAAACGAACCAACGAACCAACGAACCAACGAACCAACGAACCAACGAACCAACGAACCAACGAACCAAAGAACCAACGAACCAACGAACCAACGAACCAACGAACCAACGAACCAACGAAATAACGAACCAACGAACCAACGAACCAACGAACCAACGAACCAACGAACCAACGAACCAACGAACCATCGAACCAACGAACAAGCGAACAAACGAACAAACGAACAAACTAACAAAGAAAGAAAGAAACAAAGAAACAAACGAACCAACGAACCAACGAACCAACGAACCAACGAACCAACGAACCAACGAACCAACGAACCAACGAACCAACGAAACAACGAACCAACGAACAAACGAACAAACGAACAAACGTACAAACGAACAAACAAACGAACAAAGAAACAAAGAAACAACGAAACAAACGAACCAACGAAACGGCGAACCAACGAACCAACGAACCAACGAACCAACGAACCAACGAACCAACGAACCAACGAACCAACGAACCAACGAACCAACGAACCAACGAACCAACGAACCAACGAACCAACGAACCAACGAACCATCGAACCAACGAACAAGCGAACAAACGAACAAACGAACAAACTAACAAAGAAAGAAAGAAACAAAGAAACAAACGAACCAACGAACCAACGAACCAACGAACCAACGAACCAACGAACCAACGAACCAAAGAACCAACGAACCAACGAACCAACGAAACAACGAACCAACGAACAAACGAACAAACGAACAAACGTACAAACGAACAAACAAACGAACAAAGAAAAAAAGAAACAACGAAACAAACGAACCAACGAAACGGCGAACCAACGAACCAACGAACCAACGAACAAACGAACAAAGAAAGAAAGAAACAAAGAAACAAACGAACAAACGTACAAACGAACAAACAAACGAACAAAGAAACAAAGAAACAACGAAACAAACGAACCAACGAAACGGCGAACCAACGAACAAACGAACAAAGAAAGAAAGAAACAAAGAAACAAACCAACCAACGAACCAACGAACCAACGAACCAACGAACCAACGAACAAACGTACAAACGAACAAACAAACGAACAAAGAAACAAAGAAACAACGAAACAAACGAACCAACGAAACGGCGAACCAACGAAACGGCGAACCAACGAACCAACGAACCAACGAACCAACGAACCAACGAACAAACGAACAAAGAAAGAAAGAAACAAAGAAACAAACCAACCAGCGAACCAACGAAGCAACGAACCAACGAACCAACGAACCAACGAACCAACGAACCAACGAACCAACGAACCAACGAACCATCGAACCAACGAACAAGCGAACAAACGAACAAACGAACAAACTAACAAAGAAAGAAAGAAACAAAGAAACAAACGAACCAACGAACCAACGAACCAACGAACCAACGAACCAACGAACCAACGAACCAACGAACCAAAGAACCAACGAACCAACGAACCAACGAACCAACGAACCAACGAACCAACGAACCAACGAACCAACGAACCAACGAACCAACGAACCAACGAACCAACGAACCAACGAACCAACGAACCAACGAACCATCGAACCAACGAACAAGCGAACAAACGAACAAACGAACAAACTAACAAAGAAAGAAAGAAACAAAGAAACAAACGAACCAACGAACCAACGAACCAACGAACCAACGAACCAAAGAACCAACGAACCAACGAACCAACGAAACAACTAACCAACGAACAAACGAACAAACGAACAAACGTACAAACGAACAAACAAACGAACAAAGAAACAAAGAAACAACGAAACAAACGAACCAACGAAACGGCGAACCAACGAACCAACGAACCAACGAACCAACGAACCAACGAACAAACGAACAAAGAAAGAAAGAAACAAAGAAACAAACCAACCAACGAACCAACGAAGCAACGAACCAACGAACCAACGAACCAACGAACCAACGAGCCAACGAACCAACGAACCAACGAACCAACGTACCAACGAACCAACGAGCCAACGAACCAACGAACCAACGAACCAACGAACAAACGAACAAACGAACATACGAACAAACGAACAAACGAACAAACGAACAAACGAACAAATGAACAAACGAACAAACGAACAAAGAAGGAAAGAAACAAAGAAACAAACGAACCAACGAACCAACGGACCAACGAACCAACGAACCGACGAACCAACGAACCAACGAACCAACGAACCAACGAGCCAACGAACCAACGAACCAACGAACCAACGTACCAACGAACCAACGAGCCAACGAACCAACGAACCAACGAACCAACGAACCAACGAACAAACGAACAAACGAACATAGGAACAAACGAACAAACGAACAAACGAACAAATGAACAATCGAACAAACGAACAAAGAAGGAAAGAAACAAAGATAAAAACGAACCAACGAACCAACGGACCAACGAACCAACGAACCGACGAACCAACGAACCAACGAACCAACGAACCAACGAACCAACGAACCAACGAACCAACGAACCAACGAACCAACGAACCAACGAACCAACGAACCAACGAACCAACGAACCAACGAACCAACGAACCAACGAACCAACGAACCAACGAACCAACGAACCAACGAACCAACGAACCAACGAACCAACGAACCAACGTACCAACGAACAAACGAACAAACGAACCAACCAACAAACGAACCAACGAACCAACGAACCAACGAACCAACGAACCAACCAACAAACGAACAAACGAACAAACGAACAAACGAACAAACGAACAAACGAACAAATGAACAAACGAACAAACGAACAAACGAACAAACGAACAAATGAACAAACGAACAAACGAACAAAGAAGGAAAGAAACTAAGAAACAAACGAACCAACGAACCAACGAACCAACGAACCAACGAACCAACGAACCAACGAACCAACGAACCAACGAACCAACGAACCAATCAACAAACGAACAAACGAACAAACGAACAAACGAACAAACGAACAAACTAACAAAGAAAGAAAGAAACAAAGAAACAAACGAACCAACGAACCAACGAACCAAAGAACCAACGAACCAACGAACCAACGAAACAACGAACCAACGAACAAACGAACAAACGAACAAACGAACAAAGGTACAAACGAACAAACAAACGAACAAAGAAACAAAGAAACAACGAAACAAACGAACCAACGAAACGGCGAACCAACGAACCAACGAACCAACGAACCAACGAACAAACGAACAAAGAAAGAAAGAAACAAACAAACAAACCAACCAACGAACCAACGAACCAACGAACCAACGAACCAACGAACCAACGAACCAACGAACCAACGAACCAACGAACCAACGAACCAACGAACCAACGAACCATCGAACCATCGAAACGGCGAACCAACGAACCAACGAACCAACGAACCAACGAACAAACGAACAAAGAAAGAAAGAAACAAAGAAACAAACGAACCAACGAACCAACGAACCAACGAACCAACGAACCAACGAACCAACGACGCAACGAAGCAACGAACAAACGAACCAACGAACCAACGAACCAACGAACAAACGAACAAACGAACAAACGAACAAACGAACAAACGAACAAACGAACAAACGAACAAACAAACGAACAAAGAAACAAAGAAATAAAGAAACAAACGAACCAACGAACCAACGAACCAACGAACCAACGAACCAACGAACCAACGAACCAACGATCCAACGAACCAACGAACCAACGAACCAACGAACCAACGAACCAACGAACCAACGAACCAACGAACAAACGAACAAACGAACAAACGAACAAACGAACAAACGAACAAACGAACAAACGAACAAACGAACAAACGAACAAACGAACAAACGAACAAACGAACAAACGAACAAACGAACAAACGAACAAACGAACAAACGAACAAACGAACAAACGAACAAACGAACAAACGAACAAACGAACAAACGAACAAACGAACAAACGAACAAACGAACCAACGAACCAACGAACCAACGAACAAAGAAGGAAAGAAACAAAGAAACAAAGGAACCAACGAACCAACGGACCAACGAACCAACGAACAAACGAACAAACGAACAAACGAACAAACGAACAAAGGAACAAACGAACAAACGAACAAACGAACAAACGAACAAACGAACAAACGAACAAACGAACAAACGAACAAACGAACAAACGAACAAACGAACAAACGAACAAAGAAAGAAAGAAACAAAGAAACAAACGAACCAACGAACCAACGAACCAACGAACCAACGAACCAACGAACCAACGAACCAACGAACCAACGAACCAACGAACCAACGAAGCAACGAACCAACGAACCAACGAACCAACGAACCAAAGAACCAACGAACCAACGAACCAACGAAACAACGAACCAACGAACAAACGAACAAACGAACAAACGAACAAACGTACAAACGAACAAACAAACGAACAAAGAAACAAAGAAACAACGAAACAAACGAACCAACGAAACGGCGAACCAACGAACCAACGAACCAACGATCCAACGAACCAACGAACCAACGAACCAACGAACCAACGAACAAACGAACAAAGAAAGAAAGAAAGAAACAAACAAACCAACCAACGAACCAACGTACCAACGAACCAACGAACCAACGAACCAACGAACCAACGAACCAACGAACCAACGAACCAACGAACCAACGAACCAACGAACCATCGAACCAACGAAACGGCGAACCAACGAACCAACGAACCAACGAACCAACGAACCAACGAACAAACGAACAAAGAAAGAAAGAAACAAAGAAACAAACGAACCAACGAACCAACGAACCAACGAACCAACGAACCAACGAACCAACGAACCAACGAACCAACGACGCAACGAAGCAACGAACAAACGAACCAACGAACCAACGAACCAACGAACAAACGAACAAACGAACAAACGAACAAACGAACAAACAAACGAACAAAGAAACAAAGAAATAAAGAAACAAACGAACCAACGAACCAACGAACCAACGATCCAAAGAACCAACGAACCAACGATCCAACGAACCAACGAACCAACGAACCAACGAACCAACGAACCAACGAACCAACGAACCAACGAACCAACGAACCAACGAACCATCGAACGAACGAACAAGCGAACAAACGAACAAACGAACAAACTAACAAAGAAAGAAAGAAACAAAGAAACAAACGAACCAACGAACCAACGAACCAACGAACCAACGAACCAACGAACCAACGAACCAACGAACCAACGAACCAACGAACCAACGAACCAACGAACCAACGAACCAACGAACCAACGAACCAACGAACCAACGAACCAACGAACCAACGAACCAACGAACCAACGAACCAACGTACCAACGAACAAACGAACAAACGAACCAACCAACAAACGAACCAACGAACCAACGAACCAACGAACCAACGAACCAACCAACAAACGAACAAACGAACAAACGAACAAACGAACAAACGAACAAACGAACAAATGAACAAACGAACAAACGAACAAACGAACAAACGAACAAACGAACAAACGAACAAACGAACAAACGAACAAACGAACAAACGAACAAACGAACAAACGAACAAACGAACAAACGAACAAACGAACAAACGAACAAACGAACAAACGAACAAACGAACAAACGAACAAACGAACAAACGAACAAACGAACAAACGAACAAACGAACAAACGAACAAACGAACAAACGAACAAACGAACAAACGAACAAACGAACAAACGAACAAACGAACCAACGAACCAACGAACCAACGAACAAAGAAGGAAAGAAACAAAGAAACAAACGAACCAACGAACCAACGGACCAACGAACCAACGAACAAACGAACAAACGAACAAACGAACAAACGAACAAAGGAACAAACGAACAAACGAACAAACGAACAAACGAACAAACGAACCAACGAACCAACGAACCAACGAACCAACGAACCAACGAAGCAACGAACCAACGAACCAACGAACCAACGAACCAAAGAACCAACGAACCAACGAACCAACGAAACAACGAACCAACGAACAAACGAACAAACGAACAAACGAACAAACGTACAAACGAACAAACAAACGAACAAAGAAACAAAGAAACAACGAAACAAACGAACCAACGAAACGGCGAACCAACGAACCAACGAACCAACGATCCAACGAACCAACGAACCAACGAACCAACGAACCAACGAACAAACGAACAAAGAAAGAAAGAAAGAAACAAACAAACCAACCAACGAACCAACGAACCAACGAACCAACGAACCAACGAACCAACGAACCATCGAACCAACGAACCAACGAACCAACGAACCATCGAACCAACGAAACGGCGAACCAACGAACCAACGAACCAACGAACCAACGAACAAACGAACAAAGAAAGAAAGAAACAAAGAAACAAACGAACCAACGAACCAACGAACCAACGAACCAACGAACCAACGAACCAACGAACCAACGACGCAACGAAGCAACGAACAAACGAACCAACGAACCAACGAACCAACGAACAAACGAACAAACGAACAAACGAACAAACGAACAAACAAACGAACAAAGAAACAAAGAAATAAAGAAACAAACGAACCAACGAACCAACGAACCAACGATCCAAAGAACCAACGAACCAACGATCCAACGAACCAACGAACCAACGAACCAACGAACCAACGAACCAACGAACCAACGAACCAACGAACCAACGAACCAACGAACCATCGAACCAACGAACAAGCGAACAAACGAACAAACGAACAAACTAACAAAGAAAGAAAGAAACAAAGAAACAAACGAACCAACGAACCAACGAACCAACGAACCAACGAACCAACGAACCAACGAACCAACGAACCAACGAACCAACGAACCAACGAACCAACGAACCAACGAACCAACGAACCAACGAACCAACGAACCAACGTACCAACGAACAAACGAACAAACGAACCAACCAACAAACGAACCAACGAACCAACGAACCAACGAACCAACGAACCAACCAACAAACGAACAAACGAACAAACGAACAAACGAACAAACGAACAAACGAACAAACGAACAAATGAACAAACGAACAAACGAACAAACGAACAAACGAACAAATGAACAAACGAACAAACGAACAAAGAAGGAAAGAAACTAAGAAACAAACGAACCAACGAACCAACGAACCAACGAACCAACGAACCAACGAACCAACGAACCAATCAACAAACGAACAAACGAACAAACGAACAAACGAACAAACGAACAAACTAACAAAGAAAGAAAGAAACAAAGAAACAAACGAACCAACGAACCAACGAACCAACGAACCAACGAACCAACGAACCAAAGAACCAACGAACCAACGAACCAACGAAACAACGAACCAACGAACAAACGAACAAACGAACAAACGAACAAACGTACAAACGAACAAACAAACGAACAAAGAAACAAAGAAACAACGAAACAAACGAACCAACGAAACGGCGAACCAACGAACCAACGAACCAACGAACCAACGAACAAACGAACAAAGAAAGAAAGAAACAAACAAACAAACCAACCAACGAACCAACGAACCAACGAACCAACGAACCAACGAACCAACGAACCAACGAACCAACGAACCAACGAACCAACGAACCAACGAACCAACGAACCATCGAACCATCGAAACGGCGAACCAACGAACCAACGAACCAACGAACCAACGAACAAACGAACAAACGAACAAACGAACAAACGAACAAACGAACAAACGAACAAACGAACAAACGAACAAACGAACAAACGAACAAACGAACAAACGAACAAACGAACAAACGAACAAAGAAACAAAGAAACAACGAAACAAACGAACCAACGAAACGGCGAACCAACGAACCAACGAACCAACGATCCAACGAACCAACGAACCAACGAACCAACGAACCAACGAACAAACGAACAAAGAAAGAAAGAAAGAAACAAACAAACCAACCAACGAACCAACGAACCAACGAACGAACGAACCAACGAACACGAACCAACCAACCAACGAACCAACGAACAAACGAACAAACGAACAAACAACAAACGAACAAACAACGAACAAACGAACAAACGAACAAACGAACAAACGAACAAACGAACAAACGAACAAACGAACAAACGAACAAACGAACAAAGAAACAAAGAAACAACGAAACAAACGAACCAACGAAACGGCGAACCAACGAACCAACGAACCAACGATCCAACGAACCAACGAACCAACGAACCAACGAACCAACGAACAAACGAACAAAGAAAGAAAGAAACAAACAAACAAACCAACCAACGAACCAACGAACCAACGAACCAACGAACCAACGAACCAACGAACCAACGAACCAACGAACCAACGAACCAACGAACCAACGAACCAACGAACCATCGAACCAACGAAACGGCGAACCAACGAACCAACGAACCAACGAACCAACGAACAAACGAACAAAGAAAGAAAGAAACAAAGAAACAAACGAACCAACGAACCAACGAACCAACGAACCAACGAACCAACGAACCAACGAACCAACGAACCAACGACGCAACGAAGCAACGAACAAACGAACCAACGAACCAACGAACCAACGAACAAACGAACAAACGAACAAACGAACAAACGAACAAACAAACGAACAAAGAAACAAAGAAATAAAGAAACAAACGAACCAACGAACCAACGAACCAACGATCCAAAGAACCAACGAACCAACGATCCAACGAACCAACGAACCAACGAACCAACGAACCAACGAACCAACGAACCAACGAACCAACGAACCAACGAACCAACGAACCATCGAACCAACGAACAAGCGAACAAACGAACAAACGAACAAACTAACAAAGAAAGAAAGAAACAAAGAAACAAACGAACCAACGAACCAACGAACCAACGAACCAACGAACCAACGAACCAACGAACCAACGAACCAAAGAACCAACGAACCAACGAACCAACGAAACAACGAACCAACGAACAAACGAACAAACGAACAAACGTACAAACGAACAAACAAACGAACAAAGAAACAAAGAAACAACGAAACAAACGAACCAACGAAACGGCGAACCAACGAACCAACGAACCAACGAACCAACGAACCAACGAACAAACGAACAAAGAAAGAAAGAAACAAAGAAACAAACGAACAAACGTACAAACGAACAAACAAACGAACAAAGAAACAAAGAAACAACGAAACAAACGAACCAACGAAACGGCGAACCAACGAACCAACGAACCAACGAACCAACGAACCAACGAACAAACGAACAAACGAACAAAGAAAGAAAGAAACAAAGAAACAAACCAACCAACGAACCAACGAACCAACGAACCAACGAACCAACGAACAAACGTACAAACGAACAAACAAACGAACAAAGAAACAAAGAAACAACGAAACAAACGAACCAACGAAACGGCGAACCAACGAACCAACGAACCAACGAACCAACGAACCAACGAACAAACGAACAAAGAAAGAAAGAAACAAAGAAACAAACCAACCAACGAACCAACGAAGCAACGAACCAACGAACCAACGAACCAACGAACCAACGAACCAACGAACCAACGAACCATCGAACCAACGAACAAGCGAACAAACGAACAAACGAACAAACTAACAAAGAAAGAAAGAAACAAAGAAACAAACGAACCAACGAACCAACGAACCAACGAACCAACGAACCAACGAACCAACGAACCAACGAACCAAAGAACCAACGAACCAACGAACCAACGAACCAACGAACCAACGAACCAACGAACCAACGAACCAACGAACCAACGAACCAACGAACCAACGAACCAACGAACCAACGAACCATCGAACCAACGAACAAGCGAACAAACGAACAAACGAACAAACTAACAAAGAAAGAAAGAAACAAAGAAACAAACGAACCAACGAACCAACGAACCAACGAACCAACGAACCAAAGAACCAACGAACCAACGAACCAACGAAACAACGAACCAACGAACAAACGAACAAACGAACAAACGTACAAACGAACAAACAAACGAACAAAGAAACAAAGAAACAACGAAACAAACGAACCAACGAAACGGCGAACCAACGAACCAACGAACCAACGAACCAACGAACCAACGAACAAACGAACAAAGAAAGAAAGAAACAAAGAAACAAACCAACCAACGAACCAACGAAGCAACGAACCAACGAACCAACGAACCAACGAACCAACGAACCAACGAACCAACGAAACAACGAACAAGCGAACAAACGAACATACGAACAAACGAACAAACGAACAAACGAACAAACGAACAAACGAACAAATGAACAAACGAACAAACGAACAAAGAAGGAAAGAAACAAAGAAACAAACGAACCAACGAACCAACGATCCAACGAACCAACGAACCAACGATCCAACGAACCAACGAACCAACGAACCAACGAACCAACGAACCAACGAACCAACGAACCAACGTACCAACGAACCAACGAACCATCGAACCAACGAACAAGCGAACAAACGAACAAACGAACAAACTAACAAAGAAAGAAAGAAACAAAGAAACAAACGAACCAACGAACCAACGAACCAACGAACCAACGAACCAACGAACCAACGAACCAACGAACCAAAGAACCAACGAACCAACGAACCAACGAAACAACGAACCAACGAACAAACGAACAAACGAACAAACGTACAAACGAACAAACGAACAAACGAACAAACGAACAAACGAACAAACGAACAAACGAACAAACGAACAAACGAACAAAGAAAGAAAGAAACAAAGAAACAAACGAACAAACGTACAAACGAACAAACAAACGAACAAAGAAACAAAGAAACAACGAAACAAATGAACCAACGAAACGGCGAACCAACGAACCAACCAACAAACGAACCAACGAACCAACGAACCAACGAACCAACGAACCAACCAACAAACGAACAAACGAACAAACGAACAAACGAACAAACGAACCAACGTACCAACGAACAAACGAACAAACGAACAAACGAACAAACGAACAAACGAACAAACGAACAAATGAACAAACGAACAAACGAACAAACGAACAAACGAACAAACGAACAAACGAACAAACGAACAAACGAACAAACGAACAAACGAACAAAGAAAGAAAGAAACAAAGAAACAAACGAACAAACGTACAAACGAACCAACGAACCAACGAACCAACGTACCAACGAACAAACGAACAAACGAACAAACGAACAAACGAACAAACGAACAAACGAACAAACGAACAAACGAACAAACGAACAAACGAACAAACGAACAAACGAACAAACGAACCAACGAACCAACGAACCAACGAACAAAGAAGGAAAGAAACAAAGAAACAAACGAACCAACGAACCAACGGACCAACGAACCAACGAACAAACGAACAAAGGAACAAACGAACAAACGAACAAACGAACAAACGAACAAACGAACAAACGAACAAACGAACAAACGAACAAACGAACAAACGAACAAACGAACAAACGAACAAACGAACAAACGAACAAACGAACAAACGAACAAACGAACAAACGAACAAACGAACAAACGAACAAACGAACAAACGAACAAACGAACAAACGAACAAACGAACAAACGAACAAACGAACAAACGAACAAACGAACAAACGAACAAACGAACAAAGGAACAAACGAACAAACGAACCAACGAACCAACGAACCAACGAACAAAGAAGGAAAGAAACAAAGAAACAAACGAACCAACGAACCAACGGAC